>NC_081420.1:44872649-45142649 GCF_949786415.1 Peromyscus eremicus
TTAAGGATTTAATTTGTGAACACAGATAGGGAGAAGGGAAGGCTCAACCAAGAAGAGGAGAGATATTCAGTCCGTGCTATTCTAATGCGTGGAAACAAAACAGTACTTCTACTTTAACATGCACTGAAGGCCCCGGGAGACTTGGTTAATCTCTTCTACCCGAGGGAAGCTCACCAACCATAGGTGAGGTTTAGAATCTACATTTATATAAGCAATCTCCAACAATTCAGAGCATCATGAAGACTTAGGACTTATACCCACAGACTTATTGGAAGATAGAAACTAAAGTTTTATCCTAAACATTGTCTTTGTCTGTGATCTTGTGTATGTGATTTGGTACAGAAGCCTGTCACTTAGACTCATCTTCACGGCAAAGAAAATTGACTGTCTCACAGGTCAAACTTCTGGAAATTGGAGAAAATAACAACGCATGCTTTTGAAGTAAGCTTTGGGAGGGTGTGGCTGGAGAGATGACTGAGAGGTTAAGAGTACTGGCTGCTTTTCCAGTGGGCCTGGGGTTGGAAGCCCAGTAACAATGTAGCAATTGCCTATAACTTCAGATTCAGAGGATCCAACACCCTCTTCTGGCCTCCATGAGCACCAGGCATTCATGTGATGTAGATACACATACAAGCAAAATACCCATATACAAAAAAACAAAATAAAATAATTCTTGTTTTAAAAGGTAAATCTGGAAAATGAAAACTTATAGGCCATTTTAAATTGGGCTGAACTTTAAAACTCTCACATATTAAATTAAAATTTAATAACCCAGAAGGTATGGTTTATATTTTATGCAAAGGCTGTTATAAGCCATGGCATATAGAACCAAAATGGACCCCACAGTTATATCAGATGATGTAACTTTACCACTAAGACCTGCCTATATACCTCTTTTGAATGAGACAGAATATTCATGTAGTTATATACCCTAGTCCCTATCCAACATTAGGCTGGTCACAGAGAAAAACAGTCCTCTACAAGCAAAATGAAAGTAAAATTCCCCCAAAACTAGAATTAAAAGGCATTTTTTTTCATAAAGAGAAACAGTAATTTGAAACAGGGAAAATTTAAACTAAATTAGAGGAAGTAGTGAACTTTAGTAGACTGTGGAATAGTCTCAGTGGGAACATTTGGGAAGTTCTATCATTTAGTCACTTCAAACTAGACCAGACAAATTACTTGGAGATGTGCTGCAAGTAGCAAAGTTACAGGGAATGGGTGAAGAGATACTTTCTCTATTCCAAAATGGAAATTTCCCAAGTGTTGTCAGCACACTACAATAAACATGTGTACACATACACACACACACACACACACACACACACACACACACACACACACACACAGTGTTAGGTGCACATAGGCATAACACAGCCCTTTCAACTGATTTCCTTTCTGACTTTACAACTTAATCATCACCAAAATGTCATTTTAAAAACCCCCAAAGCCTCTTTCTATTTCTAGGTTTACATTTATTACTATTTTGGATCCCTGTTGGCTTTCATGATGGACAATGTTTTCTGTTAAGACTATAAAACCTTTACAGTTTTCACGACGTCATCTTTAAAGCCTTGTAAACACCTCTCCCAGTGAGTCCTCCTGCCTGCATGTAGTAAGCAGGAGCTTCTTAGAAGCCATGAAGATGAAAAGGACCAACTAACTTCAACGCCATAGCCATTTACAGATGCTGCACACCACCATGGACTCTTCCCATATCTGCAAACCACCCAGCTTTCCTCTTTCCCTGGGGGCAATGATTCTTTTCATAGATAGAAGGGGGTCTTGGTACCAAAAAGCTGCTGTCTAATTTATATGGTACTGGAAGAAGGGATTTTATTATCATTCTTGCTCTTTCTTTTCTACAGTTTAGCATTTTCCACCAGAAAATAAAAACTTTAGATTTTATTTACATTTTAGTTGTGTTTCTTTTCTTTTCTTTCCTTTTTTTTTTTTTTTTTTGGTTTTTCGAGACAGGGTTTCTCTGTGTAGCTTTGTGCCTTTCCTGGAACTCACTTGGTAGCCCAGG
The DNA here is from genome assembly GCF_949786415.1 of Peromyscus eremicus. Lineage (NCBI taxonomy): Eukaryota > Metazoa > Chordata > Mammalia > Rodentia > Cricetidae > Peromyscus > Peromyscus eremicus. The sequence continues at coordinate 44,874,679 of NC_081420.1, forward strand.
CTGGCCTCAAACTCACAAAGATCCGCCTGTCTCTGCCTCCCGAGTGCTGGGATTAAAGGCGTGCGCCGCCGCAGCCGCCGCCGCCGCCGCCACCACCACCACCACCATCACCCGGCTAGTTGTGTTTCTTATAGCAGTTATACTTCAGTATACTTAAAAATTATTATAGCTACCCATTTAAGCACAATACTTCTGATTCCTTGATTGTCAGAAATTGGAATTGAGGTCTATGTTTCTTTAAGAAATATTTTCCTAGTAGTTATACTTCAGTATACTTAAAAATTATTATAGCTACCCATTTAAGCACAATACTTCTGATTCCTTGATTGTCAGAAATTGGAATTGAGGTCTATGTTTCTTTAAGAAATATTTTCCTATTCCATGTAGTTAATAACAGCAAGATTGAATAAGAATGTAGACTTTTGTTTTAACTATAACATTAACATGAAAGTGTTCTTCTATATGTCATTCCTTTTCTTTTTTTTCTTGTTGCTTGAAGAACAGCTAATATGTGCATTCATGCCTTATGCTATAGAACAATAAAATAAAACAACTGCACCCATCACTATATGACTAACAGACACTACAGATTTTGCAGTAGGTCCTTTATAGACATAGTCTCATTTTGTGCTCATGAAGGCTCTTTAAGGTAAATGCACCCATTTCACTGATGGCCATCTTGGTTTTAGCGTGATTCAAGTATGCCTAAAATCAGGGAAATGTGTATAGCAAAACCTGGATTTAAGTCTGAATTTTCACACTCCACTGGAATGCTTGTCCCTTAATGATTTGTATCATATATCAGAAGGTGAACATTCACTAAAACCTGAAAGTTTTCCTTTCTTCATTTTGCCACTTCTTTTTCTACCTCCCATGAAAGAACAAGAGAACACTTTACCAAATAATAGTTTGAATCATTAAAAAATAATAAACACAATTATTAATCACCCAAGTGATCAAAATGATTATTAAAGTAATTTGTTCTTTCAATTATTGCTGAATTCCTCAGGTAACCCAAAGAAGTCTAACTGTGGCTCTAAAGAGAACTACATGGCAGGCTGAAGCCACAGCTAGACAGTTGCCCTGCTCAGCTGTTGCTACTTGCAATGCTGACTTCAATCATGAGGCTAAGGCACTCCATCTCTGTCTATTGCAAAGAGATAAATTTTATTTAAATTAAACTGATTAAATTTGATTTTTCAGCAGGAGGAAATAACCAGCTTATATTACTTTTCTACTTAGTCGTTTTGAGAAATAACTTCATTTTCCACTTGTAAATGTCGTTTGTCCCAGTGAGTATGGTGACTCAATGGAACATGGGGCTTTGAAACAAAGGCGGTTTGTTCTTCATTGTAATAACGCTGCTCATCCTTAGCCGGGACTTAACCTCCCTAGAAAAGAACATGGACCTTTTACTTTTCCAAACTCTCCAAAATGAAATCCTATCAGCATTATATATATTGTGCATAAATATGACATAGGGTATAAACTAAGAGAACAAATGTTAACTAAAAGCTTCACTGAATACTAAACTTTAAAGCAAGGTACTGAGTTCTTTGTTTTCTCTTCTGCAAGTAGGGTAAAAGTTCCATGAGAATGGATACTTGAAATTTCTTAACTAATTGCTGTTTCTCTAGCTCATAGAAGGGTACCTGTCACACAAAAAATGATTAGTTAATATTTCTTAGATAATATGAGCTTTGAGAGGAAGAATCCATGGATGCCATACCTCTTGCATCAATTTTTGTACATAAACGTTGAAATTGTGGGATTATCCATTTTGTTTTCTTAATACAATAACTGTCCAGGCTCTGGTCAGACTGAGAGAGAGAGAGAGAGAGAGAGAGAGAGAGAGAGAGAGAGAGAGAGAGAGAGAGACAGAGACAGAGACAGAGACAGAGAGACAGACAGAGAGACAGACAGACAGACAGACAGACACAGAGAGACAGAGAGACAGACTGAGACAGAGAGACAGAGACAAAGACACAGAGACATACAGAGAGAGGAATGTCTTTCAGCATAATTGATGTTGTGTTGTAGGTGGTTCAAAGATTTACTATCTTAAGTGAAAATGTGTTAGAAAACATGATCAGGTACTCAAGTTCAAAGTGCTTGTCATTTATATGTTCTAAATGATGTCTAGGTGCCCATAGCTAAACACCAAGTTCCAAACTGTTAAAATAAAAGAGTAGTGACATTGTCATAGAAGTGGACTGTTTTTCTCCCAGCTTGAGTACAGAAACGAAATGTTGGCATCATGGGACCAATTCTTCACCCATGTGGAATAATTTAATTCCATTAATAATGCTAGAAATGCTAAAAAAGCATTTGGGGCAAGGAGCAGAATATGGGGCATACAGAAACCCATGTTGTTCCATCTGAACTCCAGAATCCATTTGTTTTCCATTGCTTGCTGTACTTATTCTGGATCTGTTTTCACTTTTATTTGTGGTCAGCTTCACTGTGTCTACACGAAAGCACACATCAGAAGTGAAAAGGACTCTGTGTTTTTACACTATGACTTCAGATACTTGGCTAGTTTTAGGACCCACTGGCTCCTGGGTCAGGGTATTTTTTGTTTGTTTGTTTGTTTGTGTGCTTGACTGAGGCATGCTAATAAATATACAGCAAAGACAAAATGTATTGTTTTTTAAAGACTCACAAGCCCAAGACAGAAGAAGGCTTAAGCCATGCCTTTAGTTCCTCATGTATAGCATACTCCTAGCCTAATTCAGTCCCCCAGAAATCTTCATGTAACTTTTATTTACTTAAGTGGGACTTATGGGTGTGTCCAAGGATAGAATGGGGCTGGCTGCATGTAACATACTATTTGGGCTGGGGCATGAAGCCAAAAAGCATTGTTTACTATTTATATGAGTCTTTACCAATTTCTGAATGCCAAAAAACATGAACTCACTGCTTCTGAATAGCTCATTCATCAAAACAGACATGAAGATTTTGTTCCTTGGGTTTGGTGAGAAAGCGTTGTTTGCTGCTTCACTGTCTGGAAAGCAAAATATGTTGGAGGTCTGCTCATCAACCCAAGCTGACATCCACCCAGCAGACAACAGCTGAAAGTAAGACAACTGCTTCCAAGCAGAGAAGCCTGCACACAGCAATTGTGAGCCTCCTTAAAGGTTTCTTTCAAAGCTCATGTTGCTCTGAGCCATGGTGGGAGGAACACTTAGGGATCATGCAGACAGAAATCCAGCCTAGTGAACTGTTAACGCCTCTACTGTCAGGGATGAATAGTTCTTCTGTAGTTGACTTAATGGCAGTCATTTGTTTCACGTCCTTGTGAAAAGAGCGTATTCCTTTGGGGATTTTTTAATATAAAAATTCTAGTGCTTCCTTTTGACGTACATGATGATGGTAGCTGAGGAGGGATGGCTAAGGCTGCCTGGAGTAGAAGCTCAGTTTTTAAAGAATTCCTAAGGAAGAAATTATTTTTGATACTTAGAGAAGTATGGGTTCTATGAAACATACTCTAAAAGAAGTGGGAAATGAAGACTGACCATCTGCAACTCTTCACCATGAGTTTGATAAAAACAAAAACAAAAACAAAAACAAAAACAAAAAACCTAAACAGCTGTTCAGGAACACGTGGAAATCTGTGAGAACAAGCTTCTGTCAATACTACTGGGTTTATTTCATACAAACAAGATCCACTGAACACAATGGTTTTCACTTGGGTGTTTGATGTTTGAGGATTTGGAAGTATATCTAGCTGTGCTTTTTGGAAGACTACCAAAGAGGCTTTTCATGATGCAAATCCTATTCCAAGGAGCATTTTCTTCTGTATGCTTTATATTTCTAAGGCTTCTTAGATGATAATTTACATGGACAATACCCAACCAACCAACCATGATTTAGACCAGGCCAGAGAAAAAGATCTATTTAAATGCTTCTACAATAGCTTGATTATATACATATAACCATTTAAATACCACATAAGTTCTTTTTAGCTATTATAGAATATATTCCAAAAGAGAGTAGTTGTATATATGCTGGAATTTGAAGCTTGGCGTGAACAAATGAGGCTGGTTGAAGCAGAGACCAGGAGGTCTGGCTGGCTGCCCTGAGCTGGGAGGGATATGTGCCCCAAAGACTTCTAACCCATTTTCCAATCACTGCCATAACACCACAGTTGGTGGCCTCTTGCTTCAATTCTTTACGTATCAATTTCATGATACTACAAAATGGAATTAAGGAATATATCCATTATCTACCATTTAACATGTGAGGTTTAAATTGGTCCACATATGTAAAGCATTCAGCACAATATCCTTCACTTAAGATAAACCAACTAGGAAGGTAGTTGTGGTGGTTGTTGAAACAGAAAGCAGTTGCAGTAGATTATTTCTTTGGAATCCAGAATTTGCAGAGAATCATTCATAACTCATAGACTAATTCTGTTTACATTTGTTCAAAGCTCAATGACATAGTTTGATGCTTGATGTTGTAGAATAAGAATGTCTGATGTGGGCATCATGTTAAACACATCTTCAATAAATCAGGGGCAGGTAAGGAGGGGAGATTAGTGGGAAGGAGGGCTCCATGGCAAATACAAGTAAATTGCCCATGGGCTAGGCTGAACAATAGAACTTGGTCAGCCAGCTGAGATGCTGAGAACTGTGACCATTGACAAGGCTCAAAGATGGTAGCTGGATAACCAGGCAGAAGCTCAGAATCATACAAGGTTAATTCAAGGTAGTTTGAGTTACCATGTAAGCATTATTCAGCCATGAGAAATACTAATCCAACTCTTGTTTTACTCTATTTGGCAACAAGGAAAACACAAGAGACTTCATGGCTGATTCCAAACCTGATAGCTGTTGAAATTCCAAGGCAACTCTTCAGGACTTTGCCTATGAGACTGGCCTCTGGCCTTACTTGAATAGAGGGCCTCAGGCACCCAGAAACAGAAGTCTGGTCAGTACAAATAAGTGGGAACAGCCTTTCTGGAAAGCTGGGATGCTTTAGATTTGTGGTAACTATCTTCAGCCAACTCCGGATTATCTAAAGAGAAGTAGCCATATGTCTGGGCACTGCTTGCTTCTTGCTGCCCAACTGGTCTACAGCCAGCCATGCTCCCAGGGGACATTGCTTCCATTCCCTAAGTCTTACTCTTCTGCAGTTTCCCAAATCCCAGTTGGTTTAAATTCTTTGTTCTTCAATTGCTCAAGCTTGGTAAGGATGCCAGTCAGCTGTGGGTATGGATAAGGAGCTAGGGGTGAGGAAGAACATTCCTTCAAGGGCCTTTTGATCTTTAAGAGACTATAAGTGGCTCATTTCCCTTCTTCCATGCAGAAATTTCCCTTGTGTGTGTCATTCCAACAGATTGTTTTCCTTTTCATGAATATAATAGTTGTCTCTTGGAGGTTTTATAAGAAACAGAGTGTAGGCCATTCCTAAGCCAGGCAAAGGAAGAAACCATGCAAGGATATCTTGCTTACCTCTCATTCTGTTTATCCTTATAGATAGATGCTTGTCTCAGTGGCTTGGTGAAGTGCCCTTGGGTAATTCATGCCCATTCCTGACTCTGATCTGAATCAACTAAAATCTTAGCAAGTTGAACTTTAGAGTCAGTTTGGTAATGAGTTCTTGAAAACAGAGATTCTTGAAAACAGAGATTTTTAGAAGAACATACCTAATTTTAATTCCAATTTTGTTGTATTTACAGACCAATCAACTGTAACAAAGCCTGTATCTCATTGTTTTCTTTCAGGAATAAACACACACATACACACACACACACACACACACACACACACACACACACACACACATATATATGCTAGGCTTTCACATTAGTGTGGGAAGATCAAAGTGGGCAACTGCGATATTTAGTTATTTATGTATTTGTATATGCTACATTCTCTCTCTCTCTCTCTCTCACTCTCTCTCTCTCTCTCTCTCTCTTTCATACACACACATACACACACACACAAACACTATATACCATAGATGATTAAATTTCTAACATTCAAAAAATCTAATAATGATTTAGAGAAATACAACACAGTAGAATTTGGATCATTAGGTTGTTCATAAATTATTCTTCTTAGGTCACAGTGCTATCTCCACCTTGCTACATCTAGATGTGAAGGTCCTTTTCAGATATGGAATAACAAAATCTTCATAGGTAAGGTCATCACTATGAAGTATTAGCTATACATATTAACTCCAAATCCCGGAACTAAGGTCATGAGACTACAAAAGGAAATGTGAAATAAGAATTGCATGAAGGTGTTGTGGAAGTCTAAAAGAAGGTAGGAGTGGAGTGAAGGACAGTTCACCTCCATTGTCTTTAGAAGGTAGGTGTGGCGATTATAAACTGTGACCCAGTATTTCATTTCCTGTTCTTAACTTGTAGACTTTGGTGGAATGAGGTGGTTGGAACTTCCTTTATTTTGTTGATAGTTCAGGCAGCTGACTTTTCCTTTATTCAATCACTTATTATATACCTCCCAAAGCCTATTGATATATACTTATGTTCTGTCAGTTTTATATTAAATGATAAAAGCACATGTGACTAAACTGGCTTTCTGAATACAGCAAATTTGAAGTCTTCATAGAGAAAGATGAGGAAATCAATGTTCTTAACATAATGGGTTGGTTTGAAGGGGAATAATGGCAAGGAGGTACTATGTGGGGCACCTAAACTGGGTGACCATGGTGGAGAGGAGTCCTGAGGACAGAAAGTTAAACATTGACTAGGTGAGAATAAAGGGACTGAGCACAAGCTGACCACTATATGAATCATTTAAAACAATACATGCCAAAATTCTGTTCCATGCAAAATAATGATGAATTAATTTTTCACACTTGGACTTTGAGACTCTTGTGTTGATGCACAAGATGAAATCATGGATCAATTGTTTGGTAAACTATTGTTCCTAGAATTTAAATAAAGACTGTGGATATAAGTATGTCCTTCTGCAGACAATGAACATATATTGAAGAAAAGTAGAAAGTTGGCTCTGGTAGTATGGGCTGGTAATATCACATATTTAGGAGGTTGAAACAGAAGTTCAAGGCCTGCCTAGGCTACTGTATGAAATCAAGTCCAGCCTAGGCTACAGTATGAGATCAAGTCCAGCCTGAGCAAATTAATAAGACCCTGTTTCAAACTAAAATATAGGAAGAAGATAGTGATTTTGCTCAACAATTGGAGACATGCCTACAACCATGTGTGAGGCCTTGGGTTCAATGCCCATTACTACAAGATTTTTTTAAGTAAAGAAAGGAAGAAAGAATGAGGATAAGAGAATGAAAATAAAAATAGATATGGGACACCTGCCAAGATCCCAGTTTCAAGGGTTGAAAAAGAAAAGAGAAGTGGCAGGAGAGAAAGAAGAAATGTCCATATAAATCAGAGGACTCCTCAGAATCATATCCCATGAACCAGGAGTGAGGCCATCCAGGAGTTAGTGACTAGCAGAGGAAAGTACTATAGACATAAGATAATAATTGCTACCAGGCTCCTTACTTTGAATGGCTTTTTGCTATTGTCCTATTTTTATGTCAGCTTGACACAAGATAGAATGGTTTGGGAAAAATAAATATTAACTGATAAAACACCTTTATAGGATTTGCCTGAAGGAATGTCTGTAGTGCTTGATTAATGATTGGTGTGGGTGGGTCATGAGGCTTATACACACTGAGCCTTCTCCCTGACACTATCACTATATATATATATATTTTATTATCACTATATATATATATTTTATTAAGCAGAGGTTTCATAGTATGCAGACAGGCAGTACTTGAATCACTGTATCTTGGAGCCTATGTAACTAAAGCTAAAAAGATAAAGTAATATGGCACCCTGAAAATTATTACCTCTCCACAAAGAGCTACCACCACAGACTGCTTTCCTGAGAAGGGCAGTGGTCCTTGGGGATGCAACCCTTAGGGTCTCTGACCATCACCATCTTCCCTACATAAACACACCATTTATTTTTCCTCTATCTTGGTAGTATGTGTCCTGTTAGCTATTATATTGTATGTTGTATCTCTCTCTTTTCTCACCTTTAGTATCATGGACATTGGTAATATGGAAGTGCTGTGTCTGAGACAATAGTTTCAATGGCACAAATAAAGACTGGATTTTATGCTTGAATCATTTGCAAAGTTTGGAGAAAGCAAGTAGAGACAGAGCATTCAGGTAAGTCTGTGGGAAAAGAGAGACTCAATATATAGTATCATAGCTAACAGCACATGTGCTACCGAGATAGAGAGAAAGAAATGGTGCATTTATGTAGGGAAGATAGTACCCTGGGAGAGTCTCTAAAGAGCTTGAGCACATGGTAGAATTCTATCACTTGGAACTGAACATACTCATTTGAGGACATCTGATCGTTTTAGAAAAGGAGAACTTCTAAGTGAGACATGAAGGAGGATGAAAATGAAAGAGGTCATTAAAGCAATGGTGTACCATGGACCTGGCCACAAGAAAGACTTACAGGAACAGGAAAGGAGAAGGGAAACGCAGAGATGTCAGTAGGTGAGAGCTTAGCCAGGTGTTCTTGAGACAATAGAATTGTTTTGTATTTTCTGGCTTGTGTTTCTTTCTTCTGTTGCAAGTAAAATGCCTAAAATCAGACCTTGGTTGTAATATTTTGTATAACACACTACCATAGCAAGACACCTCAGATTTTCTAGAGCTTCTTATTTGTCAGCAATATTTGCTGCTCTTGTATGGTCGTTATCATCATCATCATCATCATCATCATCATCATCATCATCATGACTTTTACCATGCATCCTGTCTAAATCTTTGGGAACCCCTTAAAAGGTTTAATAACAGAAATAATCTCGGTGACTAAATCAATTAGGTCTTAACTAGAACTTTAGTTAAAAATCCATTCTAACTGTTCTTCTGGCATTTCGCTCTGTCACTGACAAATTGTCTCTCTTAACATCTTAGGTTAAGTCTCTCTCTAGCACATACATATGCCAGAAGCACTGTGGGTTTTTTTTTCTTTCATTTAAAAATAGATCAAAAGGCAAACATATTTCAAGTGGCTTTCCTACTATGGGGATTTCCAAAACTCACACTGGAGAATGAAAGCAGCAACTACAGTTTCACATTTATGTTCAGTGAGTGCAACTTCATCTTCTCCAGCTTTCAATTTCCTCCAACTGCCCATTACAAATGCTGATACTTATCAGGCTGAAGGGATATTATTGAGGCCTCTTTTCTTTAGGAAGAAATTGGGATTCTTACAAATTTTCCTTTCTTTCTTTCTCCTCTTCTCACCTTTGAAGAGCAGCTACAAAGTGGTATTTTATTTTGCAATCTCATTTTTTTCCAATTTTAGATGTGTGCAACAAATACCTATGGACTGAGAGGAGGAATGCCAGATGTACATGTCCCTCAATATGACCTTGGTACATTCTGAGGTGTTAAAACAACATTTTTTTCTGGTTTACAATCTTATTTCTAGATAATAGCTGACATTCACTGGTTACCTAGCTGGTTCCATATTTGAACATAAACAATGAATATTCATTGGCCCCTTTCCTATCTACCCCTGCTATCATATTACTCATTGAGCAATGATGAGATTAATGGAAATATTTATGGGAAACAGAGATAAGAAAAACACCAAATCTGTAAGCAGTAGGCGAAAATTTCTCAGGTGTATTACAAGTAGATATGCTTAAATTCATTATGTAACCAGATAGAAAAACATATTCCATATATTTTTTCCTTGGTTTTTCTAGACAGGATTTCTGTATGTAGCTCTGGCCTCCCTGGAACTCACTCTGTAGACCAGGCTGGCCTCAAACTCACAGAGATCCACCTCCCTCTGCCTCCTGAGTGCTGGGATTAAAAGCATGCACCACCACCACCTGGCCATGTTCCATATTTTAAAAAAAGTTACCTAAGGAAAAATTTGTCCATAGTAATAAAGCTAATAGATGTCCTTAGAATCTAAATAGCCTTTATTGCTTGACATTCAGAGATGAAAAGAAAGTCTATCAAAGTGACAGTGTGTGTGCACACAGGTGCACAGGCATCTCTCTCTCTCTCTCTCTCTCTCTCTCTCTCTCTCTCTCTCTCTGTGTGTGTGTGTGTGTGTGTGTGTGTGCACATGTCTGAGTTTATGTCTGGGTTCATATGTGTGTATGGGAATGTGTATGTGTGTATGTGCATGTGTGGGTGTGTGCACAAATGTGTGTGCCTGTGGGTGTGCATATGTATGTGTGAATGTGTGAGTGTGTGTGTGTGTGTGTGTGTGTGTGTGTGTGTGTGTGTTTTGTGTGGCAAAGAAAAAGGAAAAGAGGAAAGCAGAAACATCAGCTATGGAGAAAAAGCAGCTGCATAAGATGAGGTGAAATGGAAGAGGTAGATTTCTTAATTTTTAATGTTCAGCAATGTAGGAAGCAGGCCACACAGATATCCTACTGGATGACACATGGCATGGATTAGTTGGAATAGATGTCCAATTTCTTGCTTAACCCCATGTCTTGGTTCATTTTGTGCTACATAAGAGGATACCACCAACTGTAATCTAAAATGAGCATTTGTCTCACAATCCTGAGGGTTTGGAAATTCAGTGCCAAGGTGCTAGTAAGGCCTTATTTATGAAGTGGTCACTGGGTGGTAAGTCAAGGGCCACGAAGGCAAAAGGGAGAACAAGGAAGGCAGAGGGACACTGGCCCTTCTTACAAACCTCACTTCTCAGTTCTGCCACAAATGCAGTTAAGCTTCACTATGAACTTTGCGTGGCTCACACCATTGCCTCTGTCACAGTCATGGGGAAATGGCATCACTTCATATAGTCTCACAGGAATCCAGGCTCCTTCTCTCTCGTGATATGCAAATCTCTAATATTTGGTCTCAAGGTTACTGTAAAGCAAGGAGGAGATGTTAAAATTTGCTATAGGGCCTGATGGCTGGGCCTAAGCCTGCAAGGGAGCGAGCTTGCAAGAGTAGCACGTGAAACTTCTTGCATTTGATTGGATAGAATTCAGAATCATGACTCAAATCTGACTGCAAAAGAACCTGGGAATTGTTTTACTTTGCGCTCAAAGGGATGTAAACTGGTTTTTGGTGGACATACATTAACAAGCATGACTCATCTTCGTAGCACTCTGGTCAAGCAGCAATCAACAGTGAGTCCTTAAATCAATGAGGTCTCCTCCTTCCCTGTTGCACCCTTGCGGCCTGTGCTCAGCATTCTTTGGAAGACTTTTAATTTGCACACTTATTATTTGTCTTTGTCTGTGGCTTGAATGAAGAAAATTGTTAAGGTTTCAGACTTTCTGTAGAAACTTGAAACTTAACTTGAAGTGCATGGTACAGTCTAGAAATGCTACTCCCTGCCCAAATATTTACTATATCAGTACTGTGACAAGACAATAAAAATACATATGTAAGAAGAAGAAAGAAAAAAGGAAAAGGAAATATTGACTCCTTTGTCCTAAACTGGAAGGTAGGTTATTAGTTGAGTCCCTATCTTTAAAGAACTTGACTTCTTTAAAATCATAACACTTTACATGAGTTAGGAAAATGAGAACGGAATCTGTGTGTGATACAGGACATAGTCCTTCCAGCTGTGACTGCGGAGTTGATTTAGTCCCTTACGTACTTTATACAGGTCTACCAGGTGCTGGTCCACACACACAGCCTTCCAGGGCTGTGATTCACACAAGCACTTATATTCCTGGCTAGAACATCCAACAAATTCTAGACAAGCATAGTAACTTTCTTTCCAATTTTAGTGTTTTTAGAGAGAGAGCTATTATGAATACAGTACTGTTTTAAACAGGAAAACTAAATCACCGAAGTTTCATATATGTGCATATATAAATTTATTTTGTAGTATATAGATCATGCAGATTATTTTCCCATATTGTCTGTTTTATTAAGTGCTTACAGACAATGTAATTACAAGGGAGACTGAAGCTCAAAATGTGAAATCATGATAAACACAGAGTACTGTATTTGTAAATCCTCCAGTTGCATGGCTAGTTGTCTCTAAGTTTTAAATGTCATTACTAAACCACACCACCACAGATTACTTATACCAAAAATTACAGCTGGCTTTTCAATTAATTTGAAAATGAATTTAATCTATACCAGGTCCATGTGCAAGAGGTGAAGTAATTCCTGGCACCCTTCAACTGATACCCTATCTTCCAGTTTAGGGCAAAGTATTTAACATTCAGAAAAATTACACATAAGATAGTATTTTATGATTTTTTTCCCTGGGAGCAGCAGACCAGGCAGACTGTGCAGGCAGTACACCTGTAAACCTAGCATTATAGTAGGTGCCGAGGGAATAAACAGGCCACTAGAAAGAAATCTGGACAATGAGTCAGGCAGAGAGCAGCTGGTGGAGAAATCAGACAGAATAAGAGCAATCTGGGGAAGGTATCTGAATTCACTACAACAGTTTGCAAGCCTTGAGTGAAAAAGTTAGAACTCTGGGTCCCGTAACAAAGCCTAGGCTGGCTTCGGGGTAAAAGGATGAAACCACATAGTTTAGACAGAGCTGCCATTTAAACAGTGCTTGGTGACTGTTATTTCTAAATCACCTACTATGTGTCAGTCTCAGCCTTCTGCAGTATTGGCTCCTTGGATGATCCATTTCTTTGCAGGAAGTGGGGTATCAGTAGGGCTGTAAGAGGTGATTACCTTCGAAAATTAACCCCTTAGCAGGGAAGCACCTTCTCCTCTCTATGAAAACACACTGGGACTGCTACAGGGGTGGATAGCAACTTGGCCACAAAAATAAACATGATTCTGGACTGTAAGCAGAGATGCAAGTTTGCTTGACTTCACTCAAATTGACTACATTTTCCATTTGAGGTGTGTGTGTGTGTGTGTGTGTGTGTGTGTGTGTTTTCCATTTGAGGTGTGTGTGTGTGTGTGTGTGTGTGTGTGTGTTTTCCATTTGAGGTGTGTGTGTGTGTGTGTGTGTGTGTGTGTGTGTGTGTGTGTGCTATACATTGCTTGCTTGGATTTTTTTTTTTTTTTTTAAAGATGACCTAAAAGGAATTGCTTGTCATACAAAGGCTCAGTAAGCTGAAGCTACAGTAGGAATGAACAGATAAGCAGGGAAAGAGACTTGGAAAGAGAAACACAGACACAGGTTGGAGCAGACTCTAAGCCTGGGCCAAAGAAAAACCCACCAGTGCAAATGGGAAAGGATGAAAGGTGAATGGGCAGAAGGTGCAGGCCCGGCTGGAAACAGCCTGGGGGAGGAATACCACTGAGGCCAGGCACCTGTTCTTGAAGGATCAGAGCCTCCAGAAAGGGAGCAAAGGCCTAAGTTTTGCAGGGGGAGGGAGGGAGTGAAGAGGCTGTGGAGAGCCAAAAGAAACTGACTGTGACCTTTAGACACCCATGTGTCTTTATCTGATCATCACCTTCAGTCTGACTCGGATTTGGGGCTACCATCCTGGTTGTAATCAACTGAGAGTAAAAAATCCCTTAATTCCCTGAGAAGTTAGAAAGCACAGGCTTGAATCAGTTTCTGATCTTGCCTGGGTTTCCTGAGCTCAGGTCTTATCTTCTTCTTGTCTGTGGTCTGGAGACTTGATTGGCTACAATTCTGTCTGCCTTCTTATTAGCTTTTTTTTTTTTTTTTTTTTTTTCCAAATTCCCTCTGGTTCCAAGTAAGGCTGAGAAAGAGAAAAAAAAAATCACAAGGACTTCAACTTCACCAGACTTTCCCAGCTGTGGAAACCATCTCACCACAGAGTGGCAGGCACTAGTCAGGCGTTCGACTGATATTACCAGCACAGAAGTGGCCCACTCTGTCACAGACCAGCACTAGGGGCTTGAAACCAATCTTGTCTTCTAGCCTAGGCACCCTGGTGACATTTATCTGAAGGCCATTTTGAAATGTTCGCCTGGTTTCTGATGTGGAATGTGCACTGTGTCTACTCTCACCTCTGGAGCTTTAATTCAAACACGGCTCTTCTGGGAGGACTCCAAAACAAAACAGGTAACTGGACGTGTGAAGGTAGAACAGTAACAGTGAGCAGCAAGGCAGCTCATGTGCTAGCGTTTTGCCCATAGAAGATATCATGCTTATCACCCATGAATAACACGATCCGGCCCAGGGTCCCTATTTCCTGTCTCCTTGTCAGGGAGAGTGACCAAGTGCTGTGGAATTGTTGGGGACGGCAAAACCAGAGAATCTTTAGGGTTCTTTCTTAGTCTGTTGAAACCAGCTCTTCATGTCACCCAAACCTTCTGTTGACTTTCCTTTCAGTAGCTCCTCAAAGCTGAGAAGGAAGATGCCAGAGAGAAAGTGTGCTGACAGAGAGGGGGCTGGGATTTCAAAGCGCTCTCTAATTGCTCTGTAATGATTGTGTTTCCTCCTCCTATTATTTGTACTTTCTAAACTGTGCCTGACTCCCTTAACAAAACAAAACAGACAAGAGCATCTTAAGAACACAAGGTTGACTGAAAACAAAAAACAAAAACATGAGAGAACAGGATGGTCAAGCTGGGGAGAGGGAGAGTGGGAGAGCAATGAAAGAGATATCTTGATAGAGGGAGACATTATGGGGTAAGGGAGAAACCTGGTGCTAGGGAACTTCCCAGGAATCCACAAGGATGACCCAAGATTAGATTACTAGTAACAGTGGTGAGGATGCCTGAGCTGGCCAACCCTGGTAATCAGATTGGTGAATACTCTGTCATCATAGAGCCTTCACCCAGTAACTGATGGAAGCAGATGCAGAGATCCACGGCCAAGCACCAGGCTGAGCTTCAGGAGTCCAGTTGAAGAGAGGGAAGAGGGATTATATGAGCAAGGCATATGGGAGACAGTTGTGTAGCTGGGTCTGTTTGAGGGGCCCCTGGCAGTGTGGTCAGAATCTATCCCAGGTTCATGAGCCAGCTTTCTGGATCCCATTACCTCACTCAACCCTGATAAAGCAGGGAGGGGCTTGGTCCTGCCTCAACTGAATGTATCAGGCTTAGGTGTCCCCCCATGGGAGAACTTACCCTGTTGGAGGAGGGGATGGGGGAAGAAGACAGGGGAGTCAGGAAGAGGGATGAGAGGGGGATCTGTGGCTGGTATTAAAATGAATAAAAAAATTAATTAAAAAGAAAGCAGAAAAGAAATAGTTCAGACACTTCCCATCTTAATAATGTGCTGTGCTCTACTGCCCACATTTCTGAAGTCGCACTTCTGTGAGGTGCACTGGAAACATGTGCTGAAGGTCTGCAGCAGTGCGTTCACCACCACCCCCTCCACACACACACAATGGTGTGTCTCACTGACCACCATGAAGAGTGTAGCCTCTGCTCAGTCTGTCTTCCCATTCAGCTCCCGGGGCCTGTGAGATACTCCGCAAGTAAAGATGACGGTGGTCAACCCTGACAAACTGAGTAATTTCCAGCATTCGCATGGTGGAATGAGAGAAGGGAAGCCTGCAAGCTGTCATGTGACCTCCATACATTGCATTGAATATATGTATTGCCTTTTAGTCTGTAGCCATTAGCCATTTTCTTAATACTAATTCTGCCAATCCAGATACATGGAAGATCTTTCAGTGTCCAACGTTTTCTTCAAATTTTCACTGTCACAAAGTTTTCCATCTCTTTGGTTAAGTTTATTCCTAGATATATTTTAAACTGTTCGGAATAGGATATTTTCTTAGCAAGCTCACTGATAGTGTGTGTGTGTGTGTGTGTGTGTGTGTGTGTGTGTGTGTGTACACTAAAGCTATTGATGTGTGCATTTTTGTATGCTTCTTTACTGAAAGTATCAACTATGAAAGCTTTAGGGTAGAGCCACCAGGTTCTTTTAATTATTAGAGTCATGCTGTCTGCAACTAAATTCTTCCTTGTAGTTTTAAACCTTTTGTGTTTCCTCTTGTCTTTTATTGCTGGAGCACTATATTAAAGAAGAGTGGGGAGGGAGGACACCCTTGTCTCATGCCATGCTTTAGAGAAAATGGTCCCACTTTTTCCTTGGTTAGAATAATGTTCGTTATATGTTTATCATATATATCTTGTATTTTCTTGAGTTATGTTCCACCTATTCCTAGTCTCCTCAATACTTTTATAGGGAAGGTATGTACGTTCAGTTTTCTGCAGTTATCAACATGATCAAGCACGTGATTTCTTTTGCCTTTAAGTCTATTAAAATGGTGCATTACATTTATTGATTAGCATATGTGGAACTAACCTTGGATTCTTGGGATAAAACAGTTTGGTCATGATGTATTTTGTTGTCCTTTTATTTAATTGTTGCAGCCTTTTAAGCCATGGCTGTCCAAATCAGCAACTGCAACTCCACTGGTACCAGCAGCAGTTAGGTCACAAGGGCCATAGCTGGAGAGAATTCCATTCCCTCAGGCTCTGACTCTTGCAAAGCTAAGAAGGGAATTTAACTAAACCTCTGTCCCTCTAAAGAACTCAAGATTCAAAGGTTAAGGTGGAATTCTGCTCTTCAGAAGGGCTGAATTCCACCTTAACCTCACCTCCTCTCCTTGCTCTTGTCCTCCTAAAAGTCCTCATGCTTCTCCTCACCCCTCCTTATAAACCCTTTCTCACCTGACTCCTCCCTACCACTTCCTGTCAGCTAGTTGCTGACTCAGCCTCCTGACCACAGGTGAATTTTATTTAATCAAACATATCTTTTCATCATTAAACAAATGTTCCAGAGCGTAAACAAAAGTAACAGATCTTAAAATAATATTCTACAATAGTATGATATTCCTCTTCTTTTTTCTTTTCCTTCCTTCCCTCCTCTCCTCTCCTCCCCTCCCCTCCCCTCTGCTCCCCTCCCCTCTGCTCCCCTCCCCTCCCCTCTGCTCCCCTCCCCTTCTCTCTCTCTCTCTCTCTCTCTCTCTCTCTCTCTCTCTCTCTCTCTCTCTCTCTCTCTCTTTCTCTTTCTTTTTCTTTTCAAAACTGGGTGTCTTTGTATACCCTTTGCTGTTCTGGAACTAGCTCTGTAGAGCAGATGTCCCTGAACTCACAGACATTGCCTGCCTCTGCCTCACTAGTTCTGGAATTGAAGGCATGGACCACCCACACCTAGCTAATGTATAATATTCTTAAGGTGATCTTGAATTCAGTTTCTTTTTAAAGAGTTTTGAATGTGTTCAGGGAAATTTTCCTATGTTGCTGCTACCCCCCACTGCCACTGTCTCTTCCTCTTCCTTGTCTCCCTCCTTTCTTCTCCTGGTAGTATTATTTGTTTCTTTTTTTTTCCTCCCCCTCCCCTATTTCTTTGTTTCTTATTTTTGACATCTTGACCATGAAATGTCAAGGAGAGTTTGCTCTCTGATCAGGTCTATTTGGAGTTCTAAATGCTTCCTGTCATTAGATGTCTATTTATTTCTCTACGTTTGGAAAATTTGGGGCAGTAATTTGGTTAAAAGCTTGTCTATGTCCTTAGCTTTTATCTTAGCTAGTTCTTCTCTTCCATGTAATTTTAAATTTGCTCTCTTGAGGGTATTCTGTCCTTCTTAGACTCTGTTTTCTTTACATATTTCTGTGAATGTTATTGTTTTGACCTTCTCCTCCATCCCTGACGTTCAATCTGTAGTTTGATCCTATTTGTTGATGATATTCTCTTCTCTACTATTTATTTTATTGATTCTTTCATTTACAGAATTCTGTTTGGTTATTTTTTTGTTTCTATATTTGCTTGCAGCATTTTTCTTCCATATTTCTAATTTTAATTTATTTTTGAAATTTGTTACACAAGTATTGTTTTTACCCATTTCCACAACTCTATCACCTTCTAGCTCTTTTTGTATTCCTTCTCTCTCAAATTCATGACATCTTCTTTATATGTGTATGTGTGAATATATTTAGGCATGTATATATGTAGGTATGTATTTGTAGTTCGTTGGGTTTTACTCTTTTGGCTCTTTCCTCTTTGTCTCTTAGGGGGCCCTCCACCCACTCCCAAATAAATCACAGGGAGGCTTATTATTAATATGAATACCCTAGCCTTAACTGTTTTTTTCTTAGCTAGCTTTTCTTTACTTAAATTATGCCATCTATCTTTTGCCTCTCTGGGCTTTTATCTTTCTCTATTCTTTGTACTTTTCTTTCCTTCTTACTCTGTGGCTTGCTGTGTAGCTGGGTGGCTAACCCCTGGCATCCTCTCTCTTCCTCTTTTTCTCGTTCCTTGCTCTTCTCTACTGAGATTTCTCCTCCTATTTATTCTCTCTGCCTGCTATCCCTGCCTATCCTTTCTCCTGCCTCACTATGGGACTTTCAGCTCTTTATTAGACCCAATCAAGTGTATTAGTTAGGCAAAGTAACACAGCTTCACAGAGTTAAACAAATGTAACATAAAAGAATGCAAGATGTATTTGCATCATTAAACAAATGTTCCTCAGCATAAACAAATGTAACATATCTTAAAATAATATTCTGCAACACGTATGTATGTATGTATGTATGTATGTATGTATGTATAGATGCATGCATGGGAGAGAGAGGCAGAGAGAGCATTTAGAGTTGCTCGTGTGTGTGTGTGTGTGTGTGTGTGTGTGTGTGTGTGTGTGTGTGTGTGTTTAGGGCTGGCCACTTAGGATAGGGTAAATTATCAGGGGCCTCATCCCTGAAGAAAACTGATTCACCCTGTCTCAGCAGCCGTTGATTGCCTATAGCTCTTTAATCTAGGGATGGGACTTTGTGAAATTCCCCCTGCCTACACTGACATTAGTTTGGCATTATGCAGGTCTTATTTAGGCAGCTTCCTTGTCCTTCAATAAAATCCAGAATATAAAATCTTGTATCAGATCTTATGACCTTCTGGCTCTTACTATTGTCACCTCCTCTTCCTTGATGTCCCTTGAGCCCTACATGTAGGAGCTGTATTGGATATGTATCAACTGGGAGCAAGAAACCCACAGTCACGTATGCTCTGCATTTGATTAGTTATAGGGCTATGTTAGAACCTCTCTGTTAAAAAAAAAAAAAAAGCTTCTTTGATGAAGGGTAAGAATTAGACTTATCTGTAGATGCAAGTTTCTTCTGTACTTTTTATTTGTCCTCAAAGGTCCTGATTCTTACACACATTTTGTTAACATCCTAGTCTATGTATTCAATTAATTTTATAACTTTTCCATGTCTTGGATCAAATTCTCATGTATTTAATTCTGCTAATTTGTCTTTGAACCTTTACAAAGGTCCTTTGTTTTCTAGTGTTGAGAGGCTGTCAGCTTGTGACATTGTAATAATGGAGGTGTGTCACATGTTTGTGTGTATGTGTGTTGTGTTGTGCTTTCTGACTCTAATGGAGTCTATCCTGCTTCTGGTTTGTAGCTCCCCCACCCTTTCCAACTATTTTTGTTTGTTTTGTTTTATGTGAGTCCTACTAGTTGGCCTTCTTTCCTTGTCTTTATGTTTAGGAGGAAAGTTGACTGCAATAATAGTCATGATGGTATAATAAACTCAATGTTAACAGCAGAGGAAGTGTCTGTCTATAAGCATGCTGTGCCCGAAAATCAGAACACACTTGTGTCTTTTCACAGTGTCAAAATGTATTCAGATAACAATAAATTCACTAAGTAGGATGGTTTCAGAGGCAGCAATTTGTCTGATAATCCTACTTTTCTTGGCAGTGTGGCCAAGGGGAGCATGGGTTATTTTATCCCAGTCTTTCTTTCTAATAACAAGTCTCATATCACACCTCATACAACGAGTCTCTCTCTCTCTCTCTCTCTCTCTCTCTCTCTCTCTCTCTCTCTCTCTCTCTCTGTGTGTGTGTGTGTGTGTGTGTGTGTGTGTGTGTGTGTGTGTGTGTTGAGTGGGATAGCAAAGGTTAAAGAGGCTGCACCAGCGTTTTAAGAGGTTTCAGAATGATACCTCTTTAGGATGATTCCAATGTACATAGAGTCTCCATTGACAAGATAAGGAATCAAAGTTAGTTGCAGGAAGAGACTGCTGCAGAGTCAAGGTAGAGAGTAACCCTGCAGAGATGTGACTAGTGGCCAGATGAAAGGGAAGGAGCAGGTCCAGAGCAGGACTGGGTGGGCAGATAGACAGCAGATCCTAAGAGATGAACAGTATGACAGGCAAATGTCAGTGAAATAGGCCATGTCAACAAGGAAGGCCAAGGACTGAGCCTGTGTTCCTTGAAGCACACACTAGGTGTCAGATGACAGGTTGATGGAGGCTATGGACATTGTAGTAGTGGATGTCTACCTATTTCAGGGTACAAATGAAGGGGTTATACTCGTTCCTCAATCTAGTGTGTCTGATAAATTCTTGGGCTTGCTATCTCTGATATGATTTTAATATGCCTACAGTCTTAATTCACCCTGATAAATTTATGTGGCAGCACCTTTTCTACTCCTTGGAATAAGTTGTTTATCAGTCTGTGCTGCATGGGTGTTGCTGGATAGATGGTATTATTTGTGGATTCACTCAAGTCCACAGTCGTCTCTCCCTCCCCCGCCCCAAAATGGAGTAAAAACTGCTTGTAAAGTACAGTCTCTCAGGAAAAAGCACCCGGAAAGCATACATTTACACAATATGGAGTAACTTAGTGCAGGGCACAGCCTGATCTCAACAACTGTCTTCTTGACTTGTGTTCCTTGTGAACTTATAAAAAGATTTATTAATTTTTATTTTATGTGTCTGAGTGTTTTGCCTGCATATGTGTATGTGCACCACATGTGTGCCTGCTGCCTGCAGAGTTTAGAAGAGGCATCAGATTCCCTGAAACTGGAGCTATGGATGGTTGTGAGCCACGCTGTGAGTGTGGGGAACAGAACCCAGGTCCTCTGTATGAGCAACAAGGGCTGTTCCATGGAGACATCTCTCCAGCCACACACGCAGTGCCCCCTGAGATCTGTATACAGACATGCTAGAGTCCTGTTTATCAGTTTGAGAGATTCCATCTTGACATGCAGAGTCCTACTGTCTAGTATTGCCTGCTCTGAGGTTTCCTGAGTACAATTCACAAAGTCCCAACTCAGTATCAATTCTTATGAGATGATCTCTGTCTGCTTTAGTGGCCACCAGTGCAGTCCTGTTTGCAGTCACCTCGTCTTTGATCTCCAGTCCTACGTTCAGGCCCTCTCAATGCCACCTGCACCACCCCTCTGAGTCTAGATGCTCCCACTCCTGACTCCACATTCTCCACTGCTGCTACCACCTCATGTTCCTCCCTTCTATATGCACAGTGTTTTCTTACCCATGTATCTAGCTATTGCTGATGTAACTATTGTGAACAGTACTATGATGAGCATGGGTTTGAAGCTTTTTCTATTTATTGTTCATTAGCTGATATTGTTTAGGGCCTATGAATGAGGAAGGGGAAGAAGGGTTTGGGATGGAGCAGACTTAAATTTACTTGTATTTGGAATGAACTCCACAAGATACCAGAATGTTCTCAAGTTCAAATTTTGGGTAGAGTGTCAGTCACTTTATTTTCAGTATTTACAATATTTGCAGCATTTCAAAACATTTTAATTCAAAAATTAAAATCAATAAGAAAAGAAGATATAGAATTGTGATAATAAGAACTTTTTCTACCAAATGATACTTCTTCTAAATCAAAACTAAACTTTTCATTTCTGGAACCCACCAGTCTTGGGACCTTTAAATGTTGTGGTGTTGTAATCAGCTCTCCTCCAGTTCTTGACTCAGAGTTGTGGGTGACCACATCTGGTTTTTTACTTCATACCATCACTGTATCCGGGCCTTCACTCTTCTTTCCCATCTCAGGTCTCTCTATAGACACATAGAACATGTATTGAACTCGACTGCTCAAAATAGAGCTCTGACTTCTCTGCACAATGTTTTCCCGCATCACAGTCACTAGCATCACCATCCCATAATACCTACCACAGCACCAGTTTCAATTTTCCTCAGCTCCCTTCTTACCCTCCTTTTCCACAATCAAGCAGTCTTTTATCATACACAACTACTTCAAATTTCAGAGTCCAAGGTGAGGCTTGGAAAGTCTGTCTTCACACCCTGGTCCCAGGCTCTATCTCAAAGCCCCTCCATTAACAACAGTCACTTCCAACAGTAACCTTCCTTCTTTCTCACAGGCCACCACCATCTCTTTTGAAAAGGATTACTTTAAAACACCAACTTTACCACTGAGGAGCTTCCACAGACTTCTGTGTACTTTCAACCCAGAGAAAGTCCTTTCAGCAGTCTGTGGAATGCTCATCAACAGGTCATCTTCCACTCCTATGCCTGTATTTTCTGTGCACTGGTCCCAAGGTCTTTTTGTGCATCAACTTAACTGTCCCTTGGTCATGTCCAAGGTGACTGATCTCGTATATACTGTTGCTCTTGCCTCTGCTTGGAGTGGAGCCTTTCTACTTAGATATTTTCCTTCCTTCTTTTACTGCTCAAATTTTAGCTTTTCTGACCATCCCATCTACTACAATAGCCTGTTGTTTCCTTTTGCTTTGCCTAGACTCATCTCTCTAGGACAATGATTGACTGTAGCTGAAGTTTTCTCCAGTCCTGCCTGGCCCATGGTTAGGATAAATCTCTTGCACCCGCCAGTCCCACAGCCCCTCAGACCCAACCAAGTAAATACACAGAGACTTATATTGCTTACAAACTATATGGCCATGGCAGGCTTCTTGTTTTCTAGTTCTTCTATCTTAAATTAACCCATTTCTATTAATCTATACTTTGCCACGTGGCTCACGGCTTACCAGTATCTTACATGTTGGTACTCATGGTGGCGACTGGCAGCATCTCCTAACTCAGCCTTCCTGTTCCCAGAATTCTCTTCTCTGCTTGTCCCGCTTACACTTCTTGCCTGGCTACTGGCTGATCAGCATTTTATTTATTAACCAATCAGAGCAACCCATTCACAGCATAGAGAACATCACACAGCACTTCCCTTTTTCTTTTTTTTCAAAAAGGAAGGTTTTAACTTTCACATAGTAAAATTACATATAACAGAGCAATTATCAAGCAAAAATTACAGTTACAATATCTAGTCTATTTATAATATCTAGTCTATTTGTATTTGGCAAAATTAAAGAAGATATCCTATCTGCCCTACATTTGTGAGTCAAAGATTTCATATCTAACTTATCTTTTATCATAACTAAGGAAATTATAACTATCTAGTCTTCAACTACATCAAACACCTCAGAAGGATATAATATTACCTGAGAAACAAGAGAAGGGTGCAAGCAACTTTCGAGAGTATTGCAGGGTAGACAGAGACAGCTGGCAGCCTGGACAGTCACCTAATATTCCTTTGTAAAGTTGGGGCATCTGTCTTCAGCTCACAGGCTTAGAGTCTTTCAGTCATTTCTCTCTGTGTCCTGTAGAATGTCTGGCAGTTTCCTCTGCAAAGCAGGAACCTGAGGGACCATTCGCCAAGCAAAGCTCAGTGGTCACTTTCCTATGGGTTCTGCATGTCTGGTTGATCAAGCAGTCCAGGCAAGAACATTTGGGCAAGTTTGGGCAAGTTTCTTGTCCAAATGGCTATTTTTGCCAAGGTGAAGATAAACTCCATATGGACTGTCTTCGATGCCCATCCTCCTCTCTGAAGTAAATTGGTGCTGCCAGGAGCAGACATGTCTCATTGTCCAGAAAGTCTAAATTTTTAAAACATTTTAAATGCCATATTCTGTAGGTCTTTGAAGTTTTTGAAGATTACCTATCTATCTGAAATATATCTCTGTATACCTAGAAAACAACATGACTATAAGTTTGACTATCATAGAAGACTAATTATTAATCTGTATTTCTTAATTATCCATTACAATCTAAATGAGTTACATAAACATAATACCTCAAATGAGAATAGAAATATATATATATATATATATATATATATATATATACACAGTATAACAAAATTAAGTTTAAACTTGTATCAATAAAATAAAATCCATAGCAATGTAAAACATTTTAAACAAGTTGTTGCTTTTTAAAAGTAGGTTCATTAATCTACCCTTTCATCCTATCATATCTATATCATATTGGATGTTTCATATATGTTAAAAACAAACAAAGAATAATCTCAGTGTCATACAAAGTAGTACACAAACAAAAAGTGTGCGCCAATGCCCACACGAGGCTCTCAAGTGCACTTGGACAGGGAGGGCACTTCGATTTTGTTCTAACACATCTTGTGATTGTCTTTTCAGGATCCGCTGGGCTTTGACAACACAATCTTTCTCAATTGGCTAGTTTGAAAAGAATTGGTACAAAGGAAATGAAGGAAAGAGTGAAGGGGTTGGATGCTTAAGATCCCAGAATGCAGCAGGGCCTTTGTGTAAGCAAAAGTTTTTTCAAGTGTGGTACAGGTGTGGTTTAAAACATTTGCATAAAGATTTTACAAAGTTGGGGAGATAAAGATATTTGAATTCCCTGTCTTAAACAAAAGTTCTACAGTGTTTGACAGAAAAATCTAATATTCAATGTTTCTTATATATATATTGGTTTAAATAGCATATTATACTTGTTACTGATCAGCTACTCACAGGCATTCACAAATACATTAATTAATTTCTCAGGAAGAATCCCAGATATGCAGAATTCTTTTCTGCTTTCCTTTACCAGAGACCCTTCTAGTCACATATGAATAATAATTTGATCTTCATAAATACTCAGAGATGTCAATATTGTCTGAATTTTAGAGTTGAGAAGAAGGGACCTTTCACAAGGTTAAATTGTTTTCAAATCACAATTTCTAGCAAGATATAGAGGATACTTAGGCTTCCTTCACAGCAGTCTTTACTTTCTTGATAATATTTATCTCTCCTCTCTAAAATTTGCACATTCAATTTCTCCCAATGACCTGTAACCTTTCAACAGCAGTGACTTGACTTACAGTTTTCAACGTCTGGTGAGTAACTCTGTCTTCTCCCCTCTCCTTATTCCCTCTTTCTGATCTAGGAACTTTCCCTTTTCTTCACTGCTTATGATTGCTGTAGTCTCAGTGGGACAATAGCCTTCCTGGGCCACCCAGAAGTTGGACGTTAAGAGAGCAGGTTAGGTCAGAGAGACCAAGCCTGGGAACAGTTTGTGCTGGAAGACCGTGGATGCCCCACTCACGGATAGGTTTGTTTCCTAGAATTTTTTGGAAGATTGTCATGTGAAATCTTAAATACATGTCCCCATAGAAACAATATTATCAATGATAGATAGGGTCTTGGGGGCAATGAGAAGCCTTGTATAATGCACATGTCCGAACAAGATACTACTAGATAATCTTAGAATTCCTAGAATTCACATGAATTCTGAGGAAAAGTAGTTTTTCTTCCAGCTGAGGAAATTAAGACATATTCTTTACTTCCAGATTCTATTTCTCTTTCTATTTGTATGTGAGAGTCTCCCTACTCTTCACTCTTAATTTAGCCCAATGTCAACACAGCTGGTTGTATATTCCTAGGGTAATAGAGCGAGTGAAGGAAAGAATTGTGCATGACTCTCATGTTGACAAGCAGGGATAATGAGAGTTCCTGGGACGTGTAGTCTATGTGTAGTCTGGCAGGACTGTAGTCTAGGTACATATAAAAGTCACTCTGGTTTAGGGCAACAGTGAGAGTTGGATGGGACACTGTATAATGAGTCAGAAAAATTAAAGAATATAAGCAATAAGAAATTATTTACCATACATTAAAAGGGCCTTGTTGTACAGAAGTGTGGGTGTACCTAAGTATATACTGTTATCTGTGGCAATGCAGACTGAATAGAAGTATCCAGAAATATAATTTGGCAACCTTGGGCCTTGATCTTTTTTCTTATTTGAGAGAGTCCAGGTTCAATGAGTTTTGTAACCCTTTATATTAATTAAAAATTACTCTCCATTCTATAGGGCCAGTGTGCTTATCAAATGTGGTATGATGGCCAAAACATTATGTCTCTCATTGAACACTTGTTATTTAAGTCAGAATTACATAATGGACCACATACACTCTAAAAACTAATACTAACACCAACAGGTAAGATAGCGATAATTACAAATTCTATGTCTTTACTCAAAAACCGAAAGCTACTTTTCCTAACAAAGGACTATCTAAAATAGATTTCAGCACAGACATTTCACTGATCCAGGATTCCATGTTTCTGGCCATTCCATCTCTGGTTTTCCATCTGCTTACTACTCACACACTTAGCCCCTCATTAGTCCATCATCCCTGACCTTGATTTAGAGTCTCCTTTTAGAAGAATTTACTTTTCTAGCAATCCATTCTTCTTTGTTGTCCCATTGGAAGGAAATCCAATAAATACTCTTTCAGAAGTTTTCTTAATAATAGGGCTGGTGATCTAAGTGTGGAGAAGATCTTGCTGCACAGGCCTGATACCCAGAACCCATATGAAGATGACATTGACTCTACAATGTTGTCCACTGACCTCCACACACATACTATGGCATGCGTACCTACACATATTATATACAAACCCACAATAACAATAACAATAATTGTAATAAAAGTTTATAAAAGAAACTGTCCTGATAATCAAATAAATTTTATTTTAGTTTCAAATTCTGAGAAAGAGAAAATATTTTTATCTGGACTCTAACTGAAACATTACTGTGTTGACATTCTTTTTTTTTTTATATATATAAGATTCCGAACATCAGAAGAAGCATTGATAACCAAAAGAAAGCTAACCCATGTACCAAAATTAAGAACTAGGTACTGGATGTTCATAACACATATGATTTATATTCTTCCTTGAGCTAGATATTGTATCTCTACTTTTATAGAAAAAATTCCTAAGATGTCTTTAGTAAACATACCAGTTTATTTGGAGTGGTCTTTTAAACCAAAATCCTCCAATCTGGCTAGTATGAACCAGTGTCCCATGTAATTGAAGCATTTTGTATACTACTTATAATAAGGTCTCTATGAAATGGCTCATCAACATACTTTTGAACACCTCTGATGATAAAGCCATCAACTCTGTTGATTCTGTATTGGATGCAAAATTTTAGCCTCCTATGTAACTGACAAAATGCTAGCAAAGACAGCCAATTGTATGTCCTTTAAAAATCTCTTATGCACCTCCAACCCCAGTTTAAAACCAGCACAGTATGGATCCAACCATCCATACGTCAGTCCATCTTTACTAGGGTGGATTCCTCACTTCTCTGTTTTAACCATAGAGACATACCTATGAATCTCAATTTTATTGAACTTACTAAATTATACTTCATCTTTTCCAGAAAGTTAAAAAGCAGACAATGAAAAAAAATTTTTTTTTTCGAGACAGGGTTTCTCTGTGTAGCTTTGTGCCTTTCCTGAAAAAAAATTTTTTTTTTAAATTTAAAATGACAAGAAGACTTTCATACCACAAAAGAGAATTCATCTACACAGGAGAAGACTCTAGGCAGTAAAGTTTTAGCACCCATAAAGGGCAGTTTTAGTGTTTCATAGTGAAACAACACTGAGAAAAATCTACAGTGGTTCTATTGATTGCCAAACAATAATAAAGGGTGGAGTCTTGCCTAACTGAATTCTGAGTGCTGCTTGCCACAGCCCTTCACCTAATGGAAACCCCTTTGCAATATCTGGAGGAGAGGAGAACTCAGCACTCCAGATGCTGCCTCCACTACGGTCCAGCTGGGATGCTTCAGACTCAGATCTCATATGGACTCTTTCAGCCCAGGAACAAAGAAAAGTTTGCAGCACCTGACCTCGGATCAGTGACTATTCATTAATGAGGAGCATGAGCAACATCTGGGAAAGGAAATGTTCTAGAGAAGTATTCATAATTATTCTTAATGTTTCTCTCAACGGGAAAGTGTTTTGTAAAGATGATGTCACTTTTAAAAATACAATGGAATTTAGGAGTATAAAACAGGAGATCTGGAGAAATTAGGTAGTACATGTACCAATACAAGTTAAAATGACAAAGCACTAAGAAGGCTGTCTTCTCCAAAGAAAAGAGTCCTGTAATAGAAGTAAGTTAAGCCAGCATTTACTTTTCATGTAAGGAACTTTACATCACAAAAGAACTGTCTTTGGGTTGTCAATGCTTCTTCTGATGTTCTGAATCTTATATAAAAAAAAGAATGTCAAAAAAACTGAAAAAAAAAAAGAATGTCAACACAGTAATGTTTCATTTGGAGTCCAGATAAAAATATTTTCTCTTTCTCAGAATTTGCAACTAAAATAAAATTTATTTGATTATCAGGACAGTTTCTTTTATAAACTTTTATTACAATTATTGTTATTGTTATTGTGGGTTTGTGTATAATATACACATGTCATAGTATGTGTGTGGAGGTCAGTGGACAACATTGTAGAGTCAATGTCATCTTCATACGAGTTCTGGGTATCAAGCTCAGGTCTCCAGGCCTGTGCAGCAAGATCTTCTCCACACTTAGTCAGATCACCAGCCCTATTATTAAGAACACTTCTGAAAGAGTATTTATTGGATTTCCTTCCAATGGTACAACAAAGAAGAATGGGATGCTAGAAAAGTAAATTCCTTGTTGAGTAAGAATGGTAAAGGAGAGTATCTCTACCTTGCTCTTAATCCTAGACAGAGTATTTTCTTTTATGATGAGTAGGATGGTACCTGGTAGGTTTTACTACTCTGTTTGTTTTCTTAACTTTTTTCTTTTTATCACCTTGAGGAAGTGCCCTCTATTCCTATTTTTTACACTAGATGCTGAAATATTTTTAATATATTGAAATGAGCCTGAAACTTTTCTCCTTAGCCTATTGATATGGTAGATTGTAGTGGTTGATTTTGGTATGCTCAATCAGATTCACATAACTAGGATGAATTCCATTTAATTATGGAATATACTTCTTTTTACAGATGTATTGTTCACGTATTGAAATTTCCAAGATGAGCATAGTGACTACAAAGTAGAATACAAAATTACACGATCAAGGAGAGGGGTCTAGCCTGGGTTTTTGTTTTACTGGCTTGTATACCTTAAAATTCATTTGTTGACATTACTTCCACATTGTTTAATGTAAGTATATTTAAATTTAGGGTCTTTAAATATGTAATTAAATTAAGTGAGGTAATTATGGTGACACCTAATATGGAATGACTACAGCAATGGTAAGAAGAACATACTTTGACAAACAGACATAGGGGAAAGACAAGGGAAGTAACACTGAGGAGATAGCCACGTATAAATCAAAGAGAGATCTCAAAGAGTCTAACTTTACCAATTCTTTGGAATTTAAGATGATAGAACCATTAGAAAATCTCTCTTATTTAAGGCACCCATATTGTAGGGGCTTACCTCAGAAACTGATAAAGGTTTTAATGGTTGTTAGGGAATACGGGCTGAGGTGTAGCATTCTGTGCACATAAGGGCTGGTATCCGTGTGTCCTGAACTTTTTACTGGGACCCAAACAAGTCAAATATAATCTTTCTTATGAGGTTGTTTCTGTGTAGACAAGGACAAGGTGTAGATGTGAATATACTGCAGCAGTAGTTAAGCAACAACAATGGAATCAAACTCTTGTGCAGATTTCCATTCATTTAAGTTTATGGAGATTTGTTTTGTGATCCAGGATATGGTTGGTCACTCTTGGTGAATTTTATATGGAGACCTTCAAAATCTCTTCTGCTCTTTCTGACTGATTGTGCTGTTCATTTCTTCTATACCATGCTGGTTTCTGACTAGTAATTCTATCATTTGCAAGGTAGTATGTTGAAGAGTTTTGTAACCTTTCCTTTATTCTCATGGTGCTATCAGCTTTTACTTTTTTAAACTTGAAACTGTTGTTTTATTGTAGGATGTGTGCACATTTAGGAGTTGTGCTATTATCATCAGATCAATCAGCCTTAGAAGTCTGCTCTATAATCACTTGATTTGTATCTATCAGTGTTAAATGATATAGTATCTTTCAGCCTTTTATTTTTATGTTACTTGTTAAATTCAAGATTTTTTTTTCTGGGCAGCATATTTTTTATCCTTTGTGATAAGCTGTTTTAGAGATCAGAAGACAGCCTACAAGAATAAGTTCCCTTCTTCAACTCTGTGGGTTCCTGGCATCCAGATCGGTTTGTCAGGCTTGAAGACAAGCGCCTTTATCTCCTGGGCCATCACACTGGCCCTGCTTTAGTACTTTTAAAGCATGCTGCTTCTGCTCTCCATGGTTTCTGATAAGAACTGACACCATTCAAATTGTTCACTCCCCAGTGGATAGACTGCTGCTTTTTACTCTTGCCTTTAAAGACTTTATTTGTTTTCAAATGTTAATTATGACTCCTGTCAGCATTGATTTCTTAAGATTGATCCCATTTGAAATTTGTGAACTTGCTGCAATGTTGCATTCATTTTTTTTTCACTAAATTTGGGGAACTTTTCAACTGTAAATTTTTCAGTCCCACTTTCCCTCTCTTCATCTTCTGATACTCCTATGATATGATTTGCTAGTTTTCTTCCCAACTCCACAGGAAGAAACACATGTTTAATACTGTAAACCTGATTAAAAACAACAACAAAAGACACATAGCTGGGAAAATCATATAAATGGGGAATCTATTACCCTTGTTTAGCTAAGGTGACATGTTGTCAAACTGCCTTTGAAATATCTATATCTATCAACAGACAAATGATTCTTTAGCTGTAATTGGAGAAGGTTCTCTTTGTAGTGAACAGTGATGAATGCAGAAATTCATGATTGTTCTAAATGCTGAGAACAAGTGACAGTTGAATGCTTAGCCCTAAGACAATTATACCACGTCCTAAACCTCAAGGAACAGCATGGAAAAGGAGGTGAAAAGAATGAATGAACTCAAAGATATGAAGAGAGGCTGCAGATGCATCCTTCTGGGCAGGATGCAGTCATTGTAGTCATGATCTCATAGCAGCTGTAAAGGACCTACACAAGACTGACCCTGTAAACTATCAGCCATGGACCAGGCAAAGGGTCATGCTGAATTAGTGGATATTGATAGATTCTGGGAGGAGATTCAGTGTCTTTAGTGTGTACACATTGGTGAACCTATTGGGTTCCAATGGACAGTTCCAAGCCCATGAGCACACAGTTGGCCCTGGTTAAACTTAGTAGGTCACAAAACAAAACAGCATGAATGTAGAAAGATCCTTGTAGGGAGGACATAGAGCAGACAGGGTGGAAAGGAAAAGATGAAAGGTAGGGTGAGATTAATTTAATTGATAAAAACTAAAATTAACAGCTTTATTGTTGTTATCCTAGATACTTCTGAGTTTCCTTTAGATTTTTGTCAGCTGCTTTCTCTCAGTTATATTGACAATTTTGATTGATTTGTCCTCAGATTTTCTATCTGCTTTAATCTTGACTTTTTTGGCCTGTCTATTGTTTTATATTTATGTGATGATTTGTTTGAGAAATTTGTATCAGAGTACTATATTTGCCCCATTTCACCCACCCCTCTCCCCTCTCCAACTTCTCCTGTGTCCCCTGCTTACTCCCTTTCAAATTGAGGACCCCCTTTTTTTAAAAAAAATTCATATGCATATGTAAATACAACTTGCTGAGTGTATTTAGTGTTGTTGTATGTGTATGTGTTTAGGGTTGACTGCTTGGGATTAGATTTCCTGTTGGGGTCTTATTCCTGGAGAAAACTAATTCTTCCTTTCTTAGCAGCCATTAATTGCCTGTAGCTCCTCATTTATGTGTGGGGCTTTGGGAGATCCCCCAGCCCAAATCCATGTTGGAGTGTCATTTGGTTTTGCTATTGTGCAGCTTTTGTTTTGGTGACAATATTGTTAAGATCTTATGGGTGTGGCCGGGCGGTGGTGGCGCACGCCTTTAATCCCAGCACTTGGAGGCAGAGGCAGGCGGATCTCTGTGAGTTCGAGGCCAGCCTTGGCTACCAAGTGAGTCCCAGGAAAGGCACAAAGCTACACAGAAAAACCCTGTCTCGAAAAACCAAAAAAAAAAAAAAAAAAAAAGAGCTTATGGGTGCAATACTCTGTCATACATAGAAGACACGATCACATACCAGGCTCTTACAAACTTTCCGCCCCCTCTTCCATGATGTTC
Organism: Peromyscus eremicus; assembly: GCF_949786415.1. NCBI lineage: Eukaryota > Metazoa > Chordata > Mammalia > Rodentia > Cricetidae > Peromyscus > Peromyscus eremicus. The sequence continues at coordinate 44,906,573 of NC_081420.1, forward strand.
TCTGAGGTTTATATGTAGGGATAGTTTCGTAGATGTATCAGTTGAGAATGGGCACCCCACTGTCAATTGTTCTCTACATTTTGAGCAGTTGTGGATTTTTGTGATGGTTTCCACCTGCTGAGCATGAGGGGAAGGTCACACTTACTGAGAGTGTAAAGGTAGGTGTTTAGAATGCACTTGGGAATTATACTGGTTTAGAGAAGTAGCAGGAGTATATATTTTCTCCTCTAGGTTCATAGCCACACCAGCCACAGGTAGTTGGCTACATTTACAGTATCAGGTGTGAATTCCTTCCTTTTGGGTGGGCAGTAAGTACATGGCTGTTGTTTACTGCCAAGATATGTGCAGTAAGCACTATTACACCCTTGGGGGTATCTTACCTGGCTGTCACTGTTGTGGTTCATAGACTTCACAGTTGGATAGGACTTTTAATTATTTTTCTCCATTGACAGCTTGCATAATTCTTGTAGATCCTCTGAGAGTTCCTCAGGCTTATGGGTCAGATCCAGCTCAAGTCTTCAAAGCCATGTGTACAAAATGTGTGGTGTCTTCAACAATAAAGTCTTATGTTCAATTTCTGTGAGGCAACCAAGGGCAATGGCAATAGCCTATAACTTTTTGGAAGTCTCCTGGAGTCCCTTGGCTGACAACTTGAAAAGAACTCTGTCATGGGATTTTTGCTAGGTAGTCTATGACTCTTTGGAAGTACATTTTCACCACCAAATAGCATAAATTAAGTAAACATAAAATAACATATTCTTATGGCTTTTTAATAATCCTTATTGTTCTTGATCCTCTCTCTTTTTCTGAACATTAATATTACCTCTTTAACATTGAAGACTTGACATTTCTGAAGAGACTAAGAAATAAACTAGAAGATGGAAAGACATTCCATGCTCATAGATAAGTAGAACTAATATTTTTTAAAATGACCATGATACCAAACACAATTTACAGATTCAATGCTATTCTAATCAAAATCTCTGTGACAATCTTCAGAGAAATAGGGAAAATAAATCCTACCATTCATACCAAACCATGAAAGAGCCCAGATAGCCAAAACAATCCTGAGCAAAATAAAGCTTCTTGAAGGATTACCCTTCTGGATTTCAAGCTATATCATTTTCACTCATCTGTGAAACCTATCAGTGTGTTTGTAGAGGGGTAGGGATGCTGGTTGAATTTATGGTTCCATAATTCCCACTTAGATATTTTAATTATTTTTTGTTAAGATTTCCTAATTTTCCATTTGTTTCAAGAGAATTCATAATTGCTTGCAAAGTATTTTTATGATGGTTGATTGAAAATCTTTGTCACATAGCTCCAATACTTTATTAGTTTTGGCATTGATATCCATTAGCTGTCTTTTTTCACTCAAGTTGTGATTTTCCTGGATGAGGAGTTTTAACTGTATTTAGGATATTAGGAGATATTTGGATATCGTGAAACTCTAGACATTATTCAGACTTCTTGACCCAAGTGGAATTACTTGGCCATGCAAGTAGAATTTTTTCCCACTGGTGTTTGGCTCAAGTAGGGCAGGTGTTGTCAAAAAGATTTGTGCATCTTTTCGGTATCCTGTTTCCTGGTGTCCTGGATATGAGGAACAGGACTTTCTTGGCATTTGCCTTCAGATGCTTCTAGCCAAGAGGCTTTTATGTTCTCCTGGAAACAACAAAAGCCACAAGAACCCCGAACAATGCTCTTTCTCTAGTCCCAGTGTCCCTTGGCAGTACAACACCTCCTTTCCACCTCTAAGGACTTCCATAAGCTCTATTACCTGTCCAGTGAATTCGGCTGTAAGAGGGAGGCTCTGGGCAGAATGGAGTTGTTCTATTTTTGCCAAGACTGTAAGTCTAAGATATTGTGTTTAATAGTTGGTTTATATTTAATTTTCTATCTCGGTAATGTTTTTTGACATTCTTGCACAAAATCAGAAAAGTCCAATTGCCAAAGATTTTGATTTAGTTGCTATTTGGAAAGCTCTGGAATATACATTTTTGCTTGATTTTTTTGGTATAAGCAAGCTGGAAATTTGGGATGGGAAGCCTTTTATTTATATATTAATAAATACTGAAGGCAACAAGACATCTACCTTCCTTTTAGTAAGCTGTTTTCAACAATAAAGAGTGGAGAAAACCATTGTGGTGCTGACATACTCTAGAATCATCAGGGAAGAAGGAACTTCAGTAGAGAAAATGTGTCCTTCAGATTGGCCTGTGGACAAGCCAGTGATTGATGTGGAAAAGCATAGCCCATTGTGGGTGGTGCCTCCTTAGGCAGGTGGTCTTGGCTATAAGAAAGCAGACTGAAAACCACATGGAACAAGCTGGTAAGCAGCATCTTACCATGGTTTCTGTTTCATTTCCTGCCGTCAAGTTTCTGCATTGAGTTACCAACTTGACTTCCCTTCAAGATGTACTATAAGCACTAAGCCAAATAAGCCCATTCCTCCCCAAGATGCTTTTGATCATTATGTGTGCTGCATACTTTTATATCAACTTGACACAAGCTAAAGTCATCTGAGAGGAGGGACTCTCAATTAAGAAAATGCCTCCAAAGACTGGGTTTAGGCAGGCCTATAGGCATTTTTAAAATTAATGATTGATAGGGGAGGTACCCAGCCTATTATGGTATCAGCTCTGGGCTGGTGGTCCTGGGTTCTATAAGAAAGCAAGCAAAAGAAGCCATGAGGAGCAACCCAGTAAGCAGCACCCCTCCATGACCTCTGCATGAGCTCCAGCCTCCAGGTTCCTGCCTTGTTTGAGTTTCTGTCCTGATTTCCTTCAGTGATGGACTATGATGTGGAAGTATAAGCCAAATAAAGCCTTTCTTCACCAAGTTGCTTTGGTCATGGTGTTTCATCACAGCAATGGTAACCCTAGCTAAGACTGTTACAACAGTAGTAAGCAAACTAAGACAACTGTCAAAACTTTAAAAAAAATTAAAGATTTTTGTCTTTCAAGATTTGCCCAAGAAGATGCCGAGGACTTTCTGTCAATCCTCTGTGGGGTTGACAATACCATCACTGTTACATTGTTGAGCTGGACATTCACTTCCGAGTGACCTCATGTGTACTTGAGTGTTTGCCTCGTAGGAAATCAAATTGTGGTTATTTGTAAATAAATATATACATATGCCATTCATTTGGAATTTTTAGTTATAACAACAACTCTTTTATAGATTGATTACAGAAAATAGTTTATATCATGCCCTTTCATAATACAAAACAAAAGCATTCAGAAGAAGTATAATCCAAGGAAGACACTTCAATTTATAACTCACTTTTTTATAATGGGTAGACATTTTTCTTTTGTGAGAAGTGAAGTCTCATGTGGGAACCTAATTAGAATAATTCTTATTTCATTATTACTTTGTTAATGAAAAAAAAGTTATGTTTGCAGATAATAGTTTTCTGTTGATTTATTTGACAAATTATCTCTGGGTTTTACTTTTCAAGAACTGCCTGACTGTTGAAAAACTATATATTGTTATGTGGACCAAGTCTTATTTACTTATTTGTGTTTGCTTTATTTATTGTGTGTATATGTCCATGCATGTGGAGTCCAGAGATCAACCTCAGAAGTTATTCTCAGGAGCCATTCTTGTTTTTGGAGATAATGTTTTTAGGACTTGGGGCCCATTGATCAGGCCAGGCTGGCTGGTCTGGGAATCTTAGTGACCTGCCTTTTCCCACCATCCCTGCAGAGGGATTACCCAGGCACAACAGTATGACAGGCTTTTTCACATAAGTGCTTCTGACTGACTTAAGGTTCTCTGGTTGTATAATAAACACTTTAGCATTTTACAGATGAAGCTCTCTCTCCAGTCTGTAGGAAGTGCTTTGTCTTTTGATTTGATGAATACCTAAGCTTCAATATTCAAGAATTATAGCATTTTATATTTGGGACTCGTCATTTAAAATATGTGATCTTATTGATGGGATCTGATTAACTGAGGTTTACCTTTGTGCTATCTTTTCTAAAAAAAATCCTGAAAAAAAACCTATTGTTTAAATTATGATTACACAGAAAATGTTTTGATTACTCTTAAAAATAAGCGAGTTCAAACCTAGATCAAGGATCCTGTGGAGGCAAATTGACTTACTGTTTATAATTCATTTTTGTATACTAGCAAAGTAAATTTCTTTTGATTTAACAACATACCTTTGGCCTACTTTCATTTCTTTTCCTGTTTTTCATTGACTTAAGCTATCTTGTTGCTCAGTCAGGCAAAATTAGTGAAGTTCAGTGTGCAATGGACATCTTCCCAGCTAGCCTGAGTTAAAGACAGCCAACTCTGAACTGGGTAGAAGAAAAACCTGAGATTGTAGTCCTAGAAAGTGTGCAGAGTCCCACTGGGGGGGAAGCCAACTAGGTGGACATCTAATTAGTGTATTAAAAATGACCATGTTCATATTTATGATGAAAATATGAAAACAAAATTAACATTTCAGATTTTCAATGTTAATTAGGCCCTTTTCACCTGTATTAAATAGCTTAAATAATTTGAAAGATAACAGGAAAGAATAACAATAGAGTTAATATGAAAGGCAGTTAGCAGGGTTCTTTGAAAGCATCAAAGTAGTTAATAAAGGGACTGTAAAAAAGAAACAATAAAACATCAATGCTTTTATACACAACAGATATGTATTATTATCATTATTATATGAGATTCACAATAGTCATTGGCAAAAAGAAAACTTGAAAAAAATAATGTGTAATTATAAAAATTATTTCTCATAAAATAAAAAACAAGATTATTCTTTTCCAAATATAAAAAAGAATAGTCAATAAAAAACAATCTGAAGTGGGTTGGGTAGATGGTTCAGTGGCTAAAGGCACGTGCCACCAGCTCTGTTAGATCCACAGGACATATGGTAGAATCAGAGAACTCTCATAAGTTGTCCTCTAACTTTCACACACACATATACACCCTGACATACATTCAGCTCTGCTTACATACACATATGTGCACACCCAACAAAATAAGTTCCTTCAATTTAATTGTAAATAATTTATGTCCTTCTAAGGATAAATAATGAACATTTAGAAAGGCAAGCTTGTGGTGGCTAGGGATATAGCTGAGTAGTAACATGCCTAGAACATATAAGGTCAATACTTTAATCCCCAGCACTGTGAAAAAAAAAAGAGTAGCCCCTCTTACAGTAGAGATTTTACAGTGTTTTCTTGAGATACTTTCAAAGGTTAAGAACCCTACATATTATTTGTATAATAAAAGTTAATGCCTAAACACTAAATCCACATAAAATTTGTTATTAATCAATATCCAGATCCAAAAATTTTCTTTGTGTGAATAGAAATATCACATTTTACTGCCTTATTTCCTTCAGAAAATAAGGAGTTCTGTCTTTTTGTTCATCCACTCAGTAAACACTGAGCATCCTAATGTGCCAATTTCTGGACAAAGAGTCTAAAGAAAATAGGGTCTTTCCCATATGGACTCTATACAATGAATGTCTGCTTTAAAAATTCCATAAATCTGTTATGATACTTGATCTTTAGAACATTGAAATGTATCTCCACTGAAGGGTAGCAGAAACACAAGTTGTACAGTTGTATAAATCAAATGAAATCAGAAAAAAAAAAACACATTGTTTACTTGGTCCTACTTGGGTTCATATTAATAAAATACTTAATCTTGCTTTGATTCTATTTTGTGGGACTATTTTTCTAAAATCCCAAGGTTGGAAACTATCAATATACTGAGCTTCATTGTTTTAGACACCAGAGAAATATATTCAAAGCTTAAGTTAAATCAGTCATTCTTTGTCTTTCAGAAAATATATTTTTAAGGAAAGCTGGCCAAGATTCCTCACCATTATGACATTTACAATCCTGCCAAAGGAAGAAGATAAAAATAGTAGATTTGTTAAAAGTATAAGAACCACGACCTAAAGAGGGCTAAGATGTGGTGGGTCAGAGTGGCAGTTGCCCTGTGGAGATGTCACTGGAGCAGTGACTTGGTCTCTTTGATTGATGTGACAATACCCAGCCTACTGTTGTGGCACCATCAGAGGGTTCTGAACTGTGCAATAGCAAGAAACAGCTGGGAATGAGCCGCAAGAGAGCATGGATACATTAATTTCTCTCTGCTCTGGACTGTGAGTGCCATGTGACCAACTGCTTGAAGCCTATACCACTGTGACTTCCCTACTGTGCTGTAGTTTGTGAGCTACAGCAAACCCCAACTCCCCTAAGTTTCTGTTCTAACAGCGTTTGTTAGAGCAACTGAAAGGAAACAAGGACAGACATGCTGTGGTTATGATGGATCTGCTGAGAAGATCTGAAGGACAGGAGTGAAAGGTTCAAGGCTATTTCAGGAAGGACAGTGATCCATGCAGAGCAAACAGTGGACAAAGACACTTAGAAGTGTACTGTAAAGAGCCAGTTGTCTATGTGGATACACAAAGCAGGGAGGGCATGGAAGAGAGACATCAAGGGAAGCTGTGTGGATGAGGTAGAACCTATAGCCCATTGTTAAAGACTAAAATAAAAAAGACTGCACAAGACCTTGAGTAGAAGAATAAGATGATTGGAGTTAATTATTTAAAGGATGATTCTTCCACCTTCCTTGTTGAGAATGCACTTGGCATGAAGCCCTTACATACAAATCCAAGCAAGAGGTAGTAGTAACTGCAGCAGGTTGGTTTTAAAAGCTGGTTGGATTCTGTATGTATTTTGAAGCTAATCAATAGGATTAACTGATGGATTGGACATGACACATGACATACTTAAAAAAAAGAGGAATCAAGATGACTTGATTTAGGAATGTGCACAAAATAGAGCTCTCTGCAAGCTTTAATTTCTCTCTAACAATTTTTTAAACCATTTTGAGTGGCTTTGTTTCTGAATCTGTGAACATGGGAGATTTTTGTTTGTTTTGTTCATGTTTCTCTGGCATTTATACTTTGAAATGGCACTATATGGTAAGCACTTTGGGGAATATCAAAATAGGGATCAATTTTGGTCTCCAGAAAATGACAAGAGATGACAGAATTGGAAAGAATAATGCATGGTAACAAAGTAGATCAAAGATTATGGGGAGTCAAAGAAGAGATGTTCCTTTGGGCTGTGGGAAAAAGAAAGCTATATAAGAAGTCATCTTACTGTATCTTTGAAGACAGTATAGACTTGGGAATTGTCCAGGTAAAAAGCATCCCAGGCTAGCCTGTGGACCAGATCCAGGGGATAGTTAGTGCTGGTTAGCAGATGGGATGATTGAGGGGAAAGAGTGAACAAGTTGTTTTCATATGGTGGGATGCTTTGGACAAAGGAGGTGGCAGGAAAGGTCAGACATGTGAGGGAGCTGTTTCATGGATGGGACTGCTGGGAGCTGCCATATTTCAAAGATACACCCGTGCTGTTACCGAGAGGATGGTTTTGCCGCAGCTGAGATGCGAGTCTGGAGAGCAAGGACTCTTCAGACCTTCCCACCTGCACTGTACAGGCAAAGAGGGCGGAAATGCAAAGATCAGCTCTTCTGACACATAGTGAACACATCCTCATTTTCTCAACAGCAAGGTTAGGGACCTAATTGTCTTCATTCTTCTCTGAATAAAATTGTGATTTGTATGATTGTAGAGATTCTTGGGAAAGAAGAGAAAGAGGATGTAGAAATAAAGCTGACTCCTTTAATAAGGAACCAAGAAATCCAGAAATTTATTAACTTGCAAAAGACTTTCAAAGATTTACAGAAGAACTTTCCAAAGCTCATTTGAGGTAAGAGCCACAAACAGCCACCTGCTCCAACTCCACTCGGTTCCTCTTCTCAAACGGAATCAAAATGCAATCTGGCTTCTATGACTGGAAACATCTTCCGGTATTTTCCTTAATGGAGTGCAGAGGCAGAGGAGGTGAGGAGAAGGTCACTACTTTGAAGGTCTATGAAGCTTAAAATGTTCTGGCTACAGACTTCAGCTGAACCAATTTTGTTTTCCATGGTGAAGTCTAACCAAACAAACTCTTGGGAATACACCCAAAGAGTGTGTGTTGAGCACTTGAATTTTAGAAGGCAAAGAAAGAAAAGAACTGATTGTTTTGGCAAAGAGCGTGTTGTCAGCAAGGTGTTTCTTCACCCTCTTTAACATTTTCAGAAGTGTGAGAAATGATTTAAAACAAATATGAGTGTTGGGAGGAGGCTTTCAGGACAGAATTCCTTCTAGCAGGACATTTTTCAGAAGCCTCAGTAGAAAGTCTGGGTTGTGTACTTGGAGGTGACACAGCTTGTTCTCTAATGAATATGAATAGCATTTCCTTATGGGCCATATATTTTTCCAATAGGAAATGGAGAATCTACTATGACATTTCAGTGGATTGGAATAAGATAGATAAATCAAAATACAAGTTTCCTTATTCCCTTTTCAAATGAAAGATAAATGCCTTAATATATTAGCAATCACAAAATATGTAAGTATTTATAAAACAGTACTGCTTTTTAACACCATCTGCTGAAGAGCGGTATTTATTCAGCCACTGATATGAGAACAGATTTTCTTCTACATTATGCAGAGGGGAAGTACATCCTTGTGCTAATAAGCATACACTTTGTATTTCGCCAGCCTCAGTTCTAATGAAATTCTTTAGCTGATAAGCTGTGCAATTTTGATAACGTTACTTAACATTACTTTCCCCTTTGATGAAATGGTTTCATTATAATCATACCTTTTAAAGTCATTTAGTTCATCTGACACAGTAATATATGGAAAGCATTCTGCCAAATGCCTAACATGTGTAAGTATTCGATAAATAATAACTATTATCATGTAGCTTCAAAGTATTTCGGATGTCTGGACTGAACTATTTTTTAAAAGGTTCATCAGTGAAGGTCTTGTCTGATTGCAGTAAATAGGTCTCTGTACTAAACTGAGGCACAGATCACAATCAGGTTGGAGCATACAATGTTTTTAAATATGATGTAGTTCTTGTTCCTTCTGTGTGTGAGTCCACTGTGAGTTCACAGAGTCTCAGATTGCTGAAGTAGTTACTCTTTCTTACTTTGCTAGTCAAGAAAGGAGAGCCCTACACTTGCACTAAGCAAGTAGATGTTCTGCCATGGAGGGAGTATTCTCATATCATCCACTCCCACTGCATTAGAACTTGTATGGCCCGGCCCAACTGAACAAAGGTTGAAACATGTAGTACAGTTTATTTCTGAAAGTTGCAGCTAGAAAATTGTTGAACAACACTAATGATCATCATAGAGCCACTGAAATAGCTAAAATTAAGACTCTAATAGTGGCATTGAGTTAAATGAGTCAAGTGCTGGAGAGTGGCTCAGTGGTTAAGAACACTGCTCTTTCAGAGGACCTGAGTTCAGTTCCCAGTACCCACATGGGGTGGCTCACAACCACCTGTAACTCCAGCTTCAGGAAGATCTGTTGCTTATGATTTCTGCAGGCACTTGCATTCATATGCGCATTCCTCCACATAGACACCCACAAGTACACATAATTAAAAATTAAAATCTTTTAAAAATATTGTGTAAGAATTCATTAGAATAGAGCTTACATAAAGTGCTTCTGAACACCAAGTGAGGCACAGATGACCTAGCCCACTTGATGGCACATAGCACATGTTGCCTTGAGTTTCTGGAATGTCTGACCCCATAAGCAGTGTCATAGTTTGAGTGCTTTGGATAAAGATGTCCTAAGCCATATTTATTCTGTTATGGCCTTCTTCCATGATTATATGCTGTTTAAATGGTCTTATCTGTTTTTATCTCACATCTAATGGGTTTAATGTGTTCTAACTGTATGGTCCCATTTGGCACGTTAGATGCTATGGCTGGGAGGCGCCATATAAAAAAATATTGTTATTGTTATAATGATGAATTCAAGCACTAAAGGGGAAGTTGTGAAATCTTTTGATACTAAGCTATCATTATTTTTAGCAAAATGAAGTTTGGCTTCTTACTACACTAGTAAGCCCTGAAGATTAAATGCTTGCTCTCCACAGCATGGATCTTAGCAAAGGGCCAAAGAAGTCAAAATAAAAACATTTTGAGATAATGTTTCATACATTATGTGACAGATGTTTGCTTTTAAGTATCCTTGAAAAGTTAATATGATATAAGAAATTAAAAAGAAAAAATAATAGTAAATAAAGCAGACATATTTGGTTTTAATTCTAGTTATTCTTACCACTACTGATCACACTAGCCTGCTGTGTTAATTACTTAACCCTTTGTGCTGATCAGCTGCCATTTAGTGTGAGACAGAGCAAGAGGCTGTTTCACTGCTTTGGAAATACATCATTAAGACAGGAGGTGCATGCAGTTCTGGAAAAAGGGACTGTTCAAGTCCCTTCCCTCAGGATGATGTGGTATTATGTTCCCGTTACTTGAATATTCATTATGGTTTCCCACATGTTTTTGGCTACCTCTGTTTCCTGCAACTGTTTGTATTATTAAGTTGATCTGGCTTACAGATAAGTGGCTTGAACTTGGATAAATGGTAGCTTGGGATGCTCACGTAGATTGGGTAGATCTCCTTTCAGCCTAAGAATTATGGATGTTTTCTAAAGGGAGGTGAGACAAAACAGTCAGGGTTTTGTTACTGAAGGGCCTCAAACCACAGATGGAAAACTCCACATGGCTAGTCTGAGGAATTCTCTAGTGTGCCAGGCACTGGCCTTCCGTGTGCCTTGAACCAGACAGATTTCCAGAGAACACAGCAAAAACTTCATTTCTTTCAGGGTGAGCAGAAAGAAGGGCATTGGGAAGCATTGCCTTGCAGAAATAGGAGACACTGTTAGGGATTGGTGGTTGTGTGATTATATGACTTTCCACATCTGGAACATTGGCATTTAACAAATTAATTTGAAAAGATGAGATATTAGTGAGTACAGATACTATAAGAAATCTAGAAGGACTCTGATTTAGGAAAAGGAAGAAGATAGACTGAGGGAATGATGGAGCCCGAAGCTGTCCTTGCCGGATTCTGATTTAGGAACCATGAATTCAGTTCATTGTCAAGCTGAAATAATTTTCCCTCTTTTGTGCTGCTCTTCTACAAAGAGATCATGTGGAAAAATTACAAAGGACTGGGATGCAGGAGCACAAGACTACCTGGATTTCTGTTCTACTAGGTCTGCAACCCTGAGCAAGTGATTTCCCCTGCATCTCTCATTTTTCCTCATTTGCTAACTGGAGGTGATGAGAGTGAGTTCTGACTTTGTCCTAAGGACTAAGTGAACAAATATATAAAGCACATACAGTGGTGTTTGGCACATGACTAATGTTTGTTAAAGAAGTAAAAGAAATGGCCTGTTTCCAAAGCACCTTCAACTTTAAAAGGAAGAAAATATGGCATGGATTTCTACTGTGTGCATCTTTGTGATTGCCTTTGTTAGCACAGAGGGAAAACATCCTATTTAGTTTGCCTCTAAATGAAAGAGAACTGTGAGTTGCTTTGTTTGTATTTTTGCTGTAGGGGAAAATGTCAACCACCTTTCAAAAGTGAAACTGCCTTAAGTTGCTGTGGGATGTCTTTCTGTATGCTGTGAATATATGTTGCTACTATTGGTTGATAAATAAAACCATTTGGCCTATGGCAAGTCAGGTTATAGCCAGGTGGGAAATTGAAGAGACAGACAGTAAGAAGAAAGGCAGAGGTAGAAGAGATGCCAACCTGCTGCCCGAGGAACATGCCAGCAGACTGGTAAGACATGAAACATGTGGCAAAACATAGATTAATAGAAATGGTTAATTTAAGATACAAGAGCTAGCTAGCAAGAGGCCTGCCATAGACCATACAGTTTGTAAATAATATAAGCCTCTGTGTGTTTACTTGGGTCTGAGCAGCTGTGGGACCACCAATGAGAGAGATTTGTCTTGACCTCGTGGCTGGGCAGGACCAGAGAAAGTTCTACCTACATTAAGTTCTACCATGAAGTCAATAGAGATTGATCTGCTAAAGACTAAGGCCAGGTCAGCAATTAAGAGCACTTGTTACTTTGCTGAGGAACTGGTTCAGGTTTCTAGCATTCACATGGCTACTAACAACCATCTGCAAATGCAGTTCCAGAGGATCCACTGCCTTTTTAGGGCTCCCTAGGCACTGCATGCACATGGCACACAGATATACATGCAGGCAAAACACTCAAATTAATGACAAAGAACATAGGCATTTTTACAAATAATTGAACTAACATTGAACATCAGGGATACTACTTTTTAGTCATTTAATTTGCTTCTAATGGACACAAAACATTTTTGATTCAATAGATATTGGCTGGGAGCTAGATGTCTACCAACAGATGAATGGATAATAAAACCATGGTACATATATACAATGGAATTTTGTTTTGCTATTGAGAAATATGAAATCATGAAATTTGTTAGATATGGATAGAACTAAAAAATAGTATTTTAAGTGAAATAAGTATCCTAGCCTCAGAAAGACAAATATGGCATGTTCTCTCTCATATGTAGATTCAAGTTTCATATATATATATATATATATATATATATATATATATATATATATATTTGTATGGTCATGTGGATATAAGTCAGAAAACTATACTGGGGCCCAAGAGAGGTGAAAAATAGGCTTTAAGGGAGGGAGATGAGTGCATGTGCTATATAAGACTGGAAAGGGGAATATTGGGACCAGGATAGTTTACTGGGGACAGGGCAGGGAGATAAGGGGAGTGGAGAAGAGGATTAACCAAAGCATTATATGCATGAAAATGCCATAAGAAAAACTTACTTTATATGCCAGTTTCAGAAAAAATCAAAAAGAGCTTTGACAGTAGAGAAAAGTCTACATATACAACTTAGGTTTGGGTTTTTTTTTTTACAATTTTAAAAATTAAATATAATTATATTTAGAGTTTAAATGTATCCCCTCTGTCTCCTCCCATGCACCCTCCTTGTTCCCTTTCAAATCTTTTCCTTTAATCATGTATGTGCATGTACAATCTACTGAATTCACTTAGTGTTTCTTGGATATATGTGTTTTCACTGATATTGGATAACAAGTGAGGGGCTCATCCCTGGGGAAGACTAGTTCTCCTTCTCTCAGCAGTCATTAATTGCTTGTAGCTCTTTGTCTATGGGTGGGGACCATGAGTTTTCCCTTTTCCACATTAGAATGTCTATTGATACTGTCATTATTCAGATCTTGTTTGAGCAGGCATACTTTTGAGGTTTCATGGGTGTAGCCTCGCTATATTTTTAGGAGATTCAATCTGACAGCAGACTTCCTATTCCTTAGGCTCTTACAATCTTTCTTCCCTTCTCCTATTATGTTCCACGAGCCTTAAATAGGAATTGTGATGTAGATGTATCAGTTGGGACTGGGCACTCACCTACAAACAGTTGTTCTTTGCATTCTGACCAGTTGTGGAAACCTCAGCATCAGAGATGCTGAACAAATACAATTGCTTAGATTGCTTTGGAATGAAGACCTTTTAATGATAAGTAACATATATGTATAACATAACATAACAGTATATTATATATATATATATATATATATATATATATATATATATATGCCAGCTCATCTCTGAATTTGAGATTTAGAAAGCTAAAGGTGTTAAGACCCAATCCTTGATATTCTCTCTCTCTCTCTCTCTCTCTCTCTCTCTCTCTCTCTCTCATAAAACTTATCCATCTATCATTTAGTCTTTTACTCTGGCAAGTGGCTGTACCAGTTGTTCTTTTCAAATGAACAGGATTCCCTTCCATTCTTTCCTCTTTACTATGTGTATTCATTACTTTTTTATTGCTGTGATAAAACACCATGACCAAGGCTAGCTATTGAAAGAAGAGTTTATTTGGGCTTATGATTTCAGAGAGTTAGAGTCTGTGATGGGGGGGCCAAAGACATATCAGTAGAAGCAGGAAGCTGAAGGCTCACATCTTCACCTGCAAGCATCCAACAAGGACAGCAAACTAAAATTGGCACAGGTCTTTAAACTCCAAAAATCTGGCCCAAATGACACACTTCCTCCAGCAAGGTCACAACTCCTAAACCTACCCAAACAATACCATCAACTGAGATCCAAGTATTCAAATGTTTGAGACTATGAAGGATATCTCATTCAAACTATCACATTCCACTCCCTGGCCTATAAAGATCTGTGACCATATACTAATGCAAAATGCAATTAGTCCAACTTCAAAAGTTTCCATAGTCTTTCACAACCACAATACTTCTTGAAAGTCTCAAGATTAATATCTCTTCTGTGACTCCTGGCAAGGTCTAAAAACAAATTATATACTTCAAATACATAATGGCACCAAATATATATTACCACTCAAAAATGGAGGAATGGGGGCATAGTGAAAAACTACTTGACAAAAATAAGACTGAAACCCAGCAGGATAAACATTAAGTTCCATAGCTTCTTGTCTGGTGCCCAAGGGCTTAGATTGCTCTGGCCTCCCTGCCTGCAACATGTACCACCCTCTTGGGCTGGCTCCTCTCCCTGAATACAGCTCTCTCTAACATGTATCTCACAGCTCTGGAATCTCCAACATATTTGGGTCTCCAGTGCAAGCCAGACTTCACTCATACAGTGTCATGCAATGGCCTTTCAGGGCCTCTTGCCCTCAAGGCTTTTTTGCAGAGACTTCTGTGATGGACATTGAAGCACATCACTACCAATTTAGGATTGTAGTTGCTTTCCAGGAGCAGAAAATGCCTTATGCTTTCTTTTACAAGTTGGAAGACAGCTGAATGGGGACATGCCCTAAGGGTACCCTTCCCTTTATTCTTATGTAGATCAACAACCAAATCAGTATTAGGCTCTCTTAAAATTCCCTCTCCCAAAGGTATTTTTACATTTAGTCTCAGGCAGTTCTTAGGACATGGGCTGAAAGCAGACAGTTTTAGTTTTTTCCCCAAAATATCACAGCAGCTATCACAGCAATGGTCTCTAGCCCATCTGGTCAAACTGTTCCTCTCTGAAAACCTTGAGCTGGGCCTCCACAGTACACAGAGCTCTCAGTACTATTGTCTTCCTACTGCCTACTAGGATAACCCATTAAGCTCCATTTACATCCTTCAATCATGTCTCTAGTCCGAAGTTATGAAGTCTTCCACATTACTCCAAAAACTAGTATTATCAGGTCTGTCACAGCAATAGCCCTCTCTCTGGTACCATCTTCTGTGTTAGGGGCTTTTCTATTCCTGTAATAAAATACCATGACTAAGACAACATAAGAAGGACAAGTTGATTTGGGCTTACTGTTCCAGAGGGTTAGAGTCCGTGATGGTGGAACAAAGACTTGGCAGCAGAAGCGAAAAGCTGAGGGTGCACATCTCGACCCACAAGCACCCAGGAGAGACTGAACTAGAAATGACGGCATTTAAACTCTCAAAGCCTGCACCCATGACATAAGTTTGGCCTTTTATGACTGTTCCATTTATTATTTTTTTCTCTTCCTTGCCCACTATTCTCATAGCATTATTCTCTTGTAGTCTTGGTTTATAATGATTTTATCATTTTTATCAGACTATAGCAACTTGCTTATTCTTTTTTGTTGTTGTAAGTTATAATCCTTCCATGATAGCAGGGCCAAGAAAACATTTTAGATTAATACATAATGAAATAATCTAGACCAAATCTTGATAAATACTCAAAAATTGTAAGTAGAATAAATTAATGGATAAATGCACTAGTATATGAATAATGTTTATTCAAACATATTTAATTGCTAGCAATAATTAGTTTAATAATTTTTTAAATGAGAGAGCATAGACCATGAAGTCTAAAGACTGGAGATTTTATTATTATTATTATTATTATTATTATTATTAATTTTTTGTACAGTATATTTTGATCATATTATTTCCCATCTCCCAGCTCCTCCCAGAACTTCCCCATCTCTGTCCCAACCCAAACTCATGTTCTCTTGTTCTTTCTCAAAATGAAAACTAAAAACAACCCCAAAATCTATCAATTGAACAAACAAAACAGTAAAAGTAAAAGCAAACAAGAAGCATGGACTGCATTTTGTATTGGTCAATTACTCTCGGGCATGGAGCTTGCCCTGGGGTGTAGTGGATATATTCAGTGTCTCTCCACTGGAGAAAAGAGATTCCCCCTTTGCAATCAGGTATAAATCATAAATAGTTTCTTGATTAGAGGCAGGACTTTGTGCCTAATTCTTCTCTGTGTTAAGATTTTGTCTGTTAAGACTAGAGTTCTTATCCTAGATCTGTCACTGGTTACAATACTGGGTAACCCCAGAAAATCAATTTACTCTATAAAAATCTGAGTTTTCTCACCTGTAAAATATAGGCTACAATAGTCTCTACCATGTAAGTAGGGATATCCTGTGACATAGGAAATCAGAAGCACAGTCCACATTCGTAAGGATCAAAGAAAGGCGACTTGCCACCACTTCTTTCATATCATAGGAACCATGGAAGGCAATGAAGACCCACTAGCAAACACAGCTGGTATCATTCCCACTTCCATCTGAGATACAAGCAATGACCCAAACAATTGAATGTGGTATTCTAAAATAAGGTGAAATAAGGTGTAAAAGGTGATGGGGGCCACTCAAGTGGATGACATCAAGTTCACCTGTGTTTTTCTTTGCTTATGTTTCAAACATGAAAAAAATCTTGTCAAAACTTTAGATCTGCTTTGTTTTTGGATCTTGACTTTTCTATTTTTCTATAGTTTCTAATTATTAATTCTTTCTTGTATTATGGAAACTTATCATTATTGTGTTTTTTTCTGCCTTTTGGCTATACCAGGTATATTTTTAAAGCCCTCTTTGTCTTCAGAGATTTTCCTTTTGAAGTCCTTTGTTCTCTGTCCCTGCCTTGCTGGCTCACATACAAATTATCAAACGGAGACTGCCCTCCTCTATACCATTAAATAGGTCTTTTTCCTTCCTCTGCTCTTCTTCCTCTTGCTCTCTGCTCCATTCATTCCTATATTTTAATGGATCCATGTTGAAGCAACTTGGTAGATTTAGACTTGCAACTGAAAATGTCTTCATATTTGAATAATCACCTGTCTTCATGTTTGGCTAATCATTAGAATAGATATACACTTTTAGATTTAACAGAATTTCCTTTAGAAAGTTGAATGTGCACTATTTTCCTCTTGTTTTCAGTAGAGACTGGTGAAACAGTTGAGTACTCTGATGTTGCTCTTTTTGAGACAACCCATTCCCAGCTCTATTGTTACCCTGAGCCTGTTTGCCTTCTCTAAACCCAGGAAGACCTTCTGCCATTCTTAATGCTGCCATAGAATATTTTATATGAACATCAAGATGTAAATCTTTCCTTCATTCATGACATTGGGTCTCTGTGGACTAAATCGAATAACTTGCCTTCTTCCCATTCATCATAGCATTTGGTGCAGAAACTTCTCACCATCCTTGTTCCTTTACTTCTTTCTGGGATTCTGGTCCGTTTTCTAAGAGCTCTTGGCTTCTTTCTCACATTTGTTTCATTCTATTTATACTTTCCTCTTAAATGCTTGGAATATCTTTTACTTTATTTCCTAAATTTATAATTTGGAATATAATACTAAAAATCATAAGCATTAAATATTGTCAATTTTGTCTCTGTGACATTCTCTTTTTTTTGTTTTAAGCCATCTCTGATTGTCCCAGTGTTTTCTTTTCCTGTTCTATGTGATATTCATACTCCTGATGATCTTTGACTGATTGTTTAGTAAAGAATGAAGTTTAAATGTCTAGCATTGGCTTTTTTTTCTTGATGAAGTATTTTTCACTCTTATTGAATCCAGCATGAGCAATAATTCCCAAGTCAAGGCAGTTTATCTGCAAACACTTAAATTTAAGGGTGATTGAGACAATGCTTAGATTATGGGGATCCTCAACTCTAGAAGTGAGGAGGATTTTTACTATGGGACTAGCATCACATTATGGCTTCTAGTGTTTCCTGAGAATCCTTTTTGAACTTCCTTTTTTTTAAAAACAACTGACTGATATTTTGTTTGTAGTTAAATACTGGTGGCCTCTACTTTTACAAAGCTTGCACAAGCAGAACTAAATGAGATCAGCTATTTGACACTGAGACATGCAACCCTATGATTTCAGTCCTGTTTCTTCTAGTCCCAGTCTGTCTTTGTAATGACCACTGACTTTAAGATCAAAGACTCTGACATAGTAAAGCAGGATAACTGTCATTCATCTCTTCTCAGCCTCCCAATGTGTAATGTGTTTGTGTCCTCCCTTACTGGGCAAGAACTAGCCCTGACAAAACCCTCCTATACAGTGCACTCCAGGAAGATATGAAAAGGAAAGGAACTCTGCTCCACTTCAGAGAAAGGAAAACTTTAAGCATCAGTTGTAAGTTATCTTTGGTCTATAGACGAGGGCATGTTGTAGGAAAATACTGAATGTAGCAGTGTCAGGCCATGTCTGGATGCTGTCACTGTCAGATGGCATGCAAACAAGTATTCTTATTAATATAATTCCCCAAAGGACATTTCTGTTGTACTGATGGACATTCTGTTAACTATGCATACTTTGGTTGATTTGTTCTTGTGATGTTCTCAAATCAGGAGTGGGCTGCAGAGGAACTAGGATGTAGCTCAATAATAGAGTGCTTGCCTAGCATGCCCAAAGCATGTAACCAGTTACAATTCAAAGAGAGAAAGAGAGAAAGAGAGAGAGAGAGAGAGAGAGAGAGAGAGAGAGAGAGAGAGAGAGAGAGAGAGAGATTAAAATGTAGAATGTCAAGCAGAACTGGCTTTGTTCTGTTATCCTATTCACCACCATGGTTGATGTGGCTGATATAACTGGTAAGTGGATGCCCCCTTCTTCCCTCATCACTCCATGTGTGTCCCTCCCAAAGCTTCCAAGAAGATGACCTTCCCTGAAGAATGAGGACCAGTTTTCAGTCAAGAATATGTAAATAGTCAGCTGTGCTTTCTTGCTAGAACCTTCAAATAAGTTCCCAGGAGACAGAAATGTGCTACTTACAAACTCTTTCAGGGACTACTACCTAGTTTACAACCTTGAAGCCTCATCACAAGAGATATAAAAGATCATCAATATAGAATGAAGAAACACATTCCCAAATACCCAGCTTGACCGTGGAGGAGTGGGAAGCATCATGTTAGGAAAAATGAACACACAGCTTTTAATGTGAGGCCATTTTTGTGGCATCTTCATGCCATCAGTCATGTGGCTTGTGCCAAACCTTTCCCGGCTTTATTATAGTTATGTGAAGAATAGGAACAATAAAACCAATTGTCATTTTTGAAAGTATTGCTAGAATTCCTCTGTTTACAATGACTCAGTTCTGTCAAATATCTGTCAATAAATATATTCATCCCCTTAAACTGCAAAATTCAAGAGAGATGTAATGGCTTTCCTAAACATAATAGCTAGCAAGTTTTGTGTGTTATTATGGGTAACAGAATTCTTACTTAGTGTTTTTTTTGTCTATTTTTCTCAATTAAATCCTTACCTCAAGTCTGTGTGGTAAATGTTATTATGTTACAGTTGTGGGATATGAAGCTCTGAAAGGGTAAGTAATTTGCCCAAGATGGTTCTATTAAAAAGTATAAATCCCACCAAAGTCCCAACACAAGTCTTCTTGACAGGGAAGCTTGGCCACATAGCTTCTAGTACCACTAAAAGCCAAGGAAAAGAGTCAGAGTCAGGATTTGATATATATTGAACTAAATTTTAGAACTATACAGTAGACAATGAATTGCAAAACTCTGGATTGCTTTCATTTGGGGCCAGATAGCTGGCTTCACAGACACACTTTGAATCTGTGGTCATTATACTCTTGAACCTATAGTCTTCCCAGATCAATGTTCTACCCATGAAGGTGTTTGTGATAGGGAGGGCAGCTTATGAACACACTGGGTACAGACATGCAGCCCACTACATGCTGATGTACAGGTTAGAAAGTCACTGCACATTTTGATGAACTTGGGTTAAGAAAAGCTGCATATGGTCTGGAGAGATGGCTCAGACATTAAAGGCTAGGCTCACAATCAAAAAATCAAGAACTCACCCTCCCCTCCCCCACATCCCTACAAAAAATAGAAAACAAAAACAGAAAAGCAAAACAGAACAAACAAACAAACCATGGTGCATGTGCAAGGGCACAAGTAATACAGAAAATCTTGGAGTCCATTGGAAATACTGCATTACTTGAGCAATTAACTTCCCAGGAGCAGTCATTAACAGACCTTTTCTTTCCCTTCCTTTGACAGGTCCAGCTGTGAGATATAGCAAGTTCAAGATGTCAGAGGCAAAGGCACCTCCCCTGCTGGGACAGCACACGAAGCACATCCTGAAAGAGGTCCTCAGATATGATGACAGGTCTATTGGGGAGCTACTCAGCTCTGGTGTGATACAACAACATGAAACCAAGTGAGAGAGGAGAATGCATCAGAAAACTGCCCCTGGCTGGCCCAGACTATGCTCTGTGCATGCCTCTCCCTAGTCTTGAGCCCACTGAAAGGTAGAGTGAGAAATGCAGTATCCTGCCTGGAAGATCCTTGGATGACTTTAAAGTCTTGTGCCCATTTAAAAACTTACGATTTTGGCTTTTCCCCTAGAAAATTTGTTGGTTTGTGGACTTTGATTAATTCTATTTTTTTTCATCCATAAGAGCTGATGACCATTTGGTGATAGAATGTTGTTCTGATTTGATTACTCCACAATGTACATATGTATGGAAACATCACGTTATGAACTGTAGTTTCGATTTGTCAATTGAAAATAAAACAAAATATAAATTTTTTTCTGGAAAAGTCCTCTTTATTCTATTTACCTTAAAGCCCTAAAATGTTTGCCTGTCTCACCCACACAAGCCTGAAAAAAAACAGAACTCTTGACATTTTCTACTTGTACATAAAGTCCTCATTTAAATCTTCGTTAGGAAGTCAAAGCAATAAGCAGAATGACAGTCTCCATGATTGATTTTAAACAGTATAACTGAATTTCAATCCCACAAACCCTTTGTTAGTCTGTAATTTAAACCATGGACTTTGCTGATGTCTGTTGTAAGGCTAAACTCCACTCTGCCCATGAGGAGTAAATATTTGCTTTATATTGTATCCCTGGTGATACTGTGATGTGCAATGGAATATCAATTCCAACCTATTCATTTAGGGTGTGAGTATTTGTGTATATAAGAGAGCATAGTGGTCCCTCTCTTGCTACCTTATTTTGAGACATAGCCAAATGCAACACACTTTAAATAAATGTGAGGTGATTCCTCGCATGTTAAAGTGTAAAGAATACCAAATGGGAATATGATAGGAAGCATTTCTTTGTAATTTCAAGATCTCTGTAGAAGACAGCATCATGTCTTTGTATTTTGATTTGTCAGCAAATTACAGCTATAGAAAATTCTATCTTGAAGATAAAATGTGATCAGGATATACATATATTAGAATGAATTATCACAGAAAACTTCAGACCAGGGCATCAGGTGCCATTTGGTCAGTGTCCTGGTATGACTTCTGTTCATGGCCATAGGCATACACACTATAAAGCATTGCATTATATGGTGGTAGTAACTGAAGGCTAAATTACAGATGTTCGTCTTTCAAACTGATTCAAAGCTAGTTTTCTTTTCATTTGTGATGGTTTGAGTCACTTACTGGTGTTTTAAGGTGCGTTGTGTCTCTAGAATCAAGGATATCAAATAAAGAATGAATCTCTACAGACTTTTCAGAGAAAAGCATCCTAACTTTGGTACTCCCCCAACCCCAGCTTTGCTGTTCAACGTGTCATGTTCTGAAGAACCCCTGCTATTACTCCATTAGACAGAATTTTGTCATAATGTAATAGTTTGGTGCCTTCTGTAGTTCTTTGCCTCAGTTCCTAATTTGTTGGGACAGATACAAGAAGTTTCACATTAAGCTATGCATTTAAAGATTTAATTATTTTATGTGTAAGAGTGTATTTCCTGCATGTATGTATGCATATCATTTGTATGCCCAACACCTGCAGAGTTCAGAAGATAACATTGAATCTCCTGGAAACTAGAGTTTAGATGGTTGTGAGCTACTACATGGTTTAAGAGCTGAATTTAGGTCCTCTGCAAAAGCAGTGAATGCTCTTAACCTTCAAACCATTGTTTCAGCCCCCAAGCCAGACATTTAAAGAGAATGCCTTTATAGTCATATGACTCATATGGAAATCAGGAAAAAGCTGGGTGACAGAATTGATAAAACCACATATCTTGAAAGCCAAATGCATCATTTTTTCCAGTGAAACATAAAAAAATCTCAAAATGCAAATACTCCTTATTGAGCAATAGTTCTAAATATGTGAATACCCATGTGTAGGAGGATTCTGTCATGCGTAGGGACAGAATATACCTCTTAAACTTTCAGGGTCGCCGGGCGGTGGTGGCGCACGCCTTTAATCCCAGCACTCGGGAGGCAGAGCCAGGCGGATCTCTGTGAGTTCAAGGCCAGCCTGGACTACCAAGTGAGTTCCAGGAAAGGCACAAAGCTACACAGAGAAACCCTGTCTCGAAAAACCAAAAAAAAAAAAAAAAAAAAAACCAAAAAAAAAAAAAAACACAAAAAACCCCCAAAAACCAAAAAAACAAAAAAACTTTCAGAGTCGATAAAAACTGAAGTGTTTAAATATGGTAGGACCACCACTGAAGCATGACTGTGTCTCCAGATTCTGACCTCCACAGCTTAGAATGATCCAGGAGAACTTTGGATTTCTGGTCACTCACCCAACTTAAAGTATTTACTCCACTGATTAAAAAAATAGTTCAGGCTATGCTTCAAGTTCGCATTGATTATCAGTCCTGAAAGAAACACTGTGCTTACTAAAAATTTAAAATTTCTAGCAATATGCCCCAAATCAAATTATGCTTATAAAAAAATGTGCTGTTTTAATTATCAGAGCTGGTTATCTTACACAGTCCCCCAAATAACACACTACTAAGATACCATATGCTCAAGTTCAATTTGTGTCAAGGCCTGCCTTCTGGAAGGTTATGTCTGTGATTGGCTTCAAAAACTCCTTGAAAATCAGTGAGTTAATTGTTACAGAATTGGAGGTATGTCCACAAGCAAATGAGCTTGTTTTTCCTGAAATTTTTCTTGTTAATCAACACATTTTTTTTTCTGGTAAATAACCTGATATGCTGAATGTTCTTTTAGCAGAAATAAAATAAACATTGATGACTTTTGTATGAATGCTGTAGTTATCCTCCATCTGATCTTGTGTTTGAGACACCCAATGGCATTAGAGATCCAGTCATGACTGGAGAAAACCAAGAAGGTCTTCTACTGGCTGTTTGATATTACAACCTTAGCCCACCATTCTCAGCTATCACTATGAGAGGGCCTCTATGTGAGGATCTCACAACTTCTACTTTTGAATCTTCTTACAGAAATGTTGACCCATTTGTACATCAGTTCAATTTGATGTTATACTTCTGATTCGTGTCTTACCTTTGGCAAGTTGCCTATTTTCAAATCTGTGTAGGCGGAGAGTATAGTTTATGGTAGAGCACTAGACTAGCATATGCAGGCTTACTCCTCAGTCCTGCAAAAACAGGTCATTAAAAGCTATGTAGATGTGAGTCTTCCTGATTATCCTCTTACAAGAGACTAGAGCTGCCTTCATCAGGAGGCCCAATTCTTTAAGTAATTGCCCTGAAGTATCTGAGAAAGAATGGCAGTGGCAGGACACATGAGAATGTTCATATCTTTGGTATCTTGGAGCTACTGACCCTTGATTCCCAATGACAAAAGAGGCAATTGGGGAAGAATATATTCTTTACCCTCCATAACCCTATTTTTGGTAACTCAATTTTGTAATTATTCCCCAAGATAATCTCCTGTCATTGACTCATGAATGAAAGACTTTCTGCTGCTAAAGTGAGCAATCATGAGTGGTGGGACTCTGACTGCTCTGTGTAATACTAGTTGTGGGCTTGGTCTCAGTTTTTCCTGATCTTTCTGAAAAAGGGCAAGCTCTAGATCATGAGTAGTCACTTTAGTCCAATGGCTTCCAAGAGGATGGATGGTGCCTTGCCCTATACCTGGCCTTGCTCTCTGTCATAGGATAAAGGGATCCTCATAGTCTTTCAACAAGATACAAAACACTTCCACACATTCACTTCCCTACTTTGTTTTTCTTTGCAAATCAACCCATTACTGCCTGTTGGTTTCTTTGGCTCCTTACCACAGAGATTGGAAGAATGCTTTTCCTGCTCTCCAACCTGTTACCAATACCACTTCCTCCCCTCCCCCCAGCAGCATAGGGCTTACTCAATAGTCATATGTTCAGCCTCAAAACATGAAGCAAAGAGGTTGGGAGAAAAGAAAAAAGGAAAAGCTGCCTCAGGAAAAAAAGTGTTATTTCTACTTCTTTACCTCCTGTGAACCCTAAAGAAAAAAAAAATCAGATTTCCTAAGTATCTCTTTTTACGAGCGATGTGGCAATCTATGTAATACATTCACCCTAATAGTCTTGGATTTGTGTTTTTAGAAGGAATTTCTGACTGTACTTGATAGATGCTTTGTGACTGTGAATGGACATTGTGTTTCTTCCACAGAGAAGGTCAAGAGAACTGATATTTTCTCTTTGTGGGAAATTGTTAACTACTTATTATGGAAATAAAAAAGAGAGAGCTCTGCTCCTTGTCTGAGTAGGATTGCCCTACATAAGCTGAACATGCTTACAGTGATGCTGGCACTGCACACCAGTTCTCTAATCCACAAGCCCAACTCTGGAAACAGCGCTTGCTACCCTGAGAGCCTTGTCATCCTGCTTTGCTGAATGGGAAAACCTGAGTCAACAGCAAACTAAAATGTCCTGTTCTTAAAAGCACACCAGGATGGGAAATATCTAGTAACTTGAGATTCCAGTCCTGAGCCCATGTTCCTATCTTCTGAATCCCAAAAGTTTCAAGTGATTCTCCAGCTTTATTTTCTGGAAAATCCCAGTGCAAGAAAATGGGCCCAATGATGAGTTTCTTGGGACTCATGAGGTAAACCAGTTATGTGAGTTGCTTGACAAAGGATCACAAGGTCACAGTGATCAATCAGTGTGCTTTATGCAACTACTCTCATACCACTTGGGTGATACAAGGTGAAATGAGGGTTTGGTGGGTCTCTGTGTGGGTGCATTCTGAAGGAAGGTTTATTAACTTCACAAAAAAAGCTCACAGATCTAGAATAAGCTATGGTAGGGGAGGTAGAAGATTCTGACAGTAGTCAGAGCTATACCTTTAATTGCTTGCACAAAAATGGAAGTAGATTTATAAGACTTGTTCACATAAAGATTAAAAAATACTATATATCATATAGTTATATGTCAGTTTTTGTAATAAATAAAATTCAGCAATGTATCAGAGATGTCTGGGAACACCTGAAAGGTAGTCTCTATGAAGAGAAAATCACATCACTGTTTTATTGTGACAAGGCTAGCCCCTTGGCAAAGAAACTGCTCTTGCCTCTGACTGCTGACACTGTACTGTGCAGAATGGATATACAGGACACACAGGAAAATTAATGTTGAACTTTGCCAAAACAAGGCACGATTTGTTCACTGTTCACTAAAAAGTCTGCCAGATAATCTGGGCCTGTAGGCTGAACATGAATGCCTCAACATTGCAGAGGAACTTTGGGTTACTGTCCAGGCAGCCAAATGTCTCTGTTGTTAGATAATATTACATCCTTCTGGGTCTTTGATGGAGTTGAAGACTAGATAGTTATAGTTGCAGTTTTCCTTAGTTATGATAGAAAGTAAGTTAGATGTAAAACTTTGGA
Source organism: Peromyscus eremicus (assembly GCF_949786415.1). NCBI lineage: Eukaryota > Metazoa > Chordata > Mammalia > Rodentia > Cricetidae > Peromyscus > Peromyscus eremicus. The sequence continues at coordinate 44,932,315 of NC_081420.1, forward strand.
TTCAGGACGGGCGGTGGTGGCACACGCCTTTAATCCCAGCACTCGGGAGGCAGAGCCAGGCGGATCTCTGTGAGTTCGAGGCCAGCCTGGGCTACCAAGTGAGTTCCAGGAAAGGCGCAAAGCTACACAGAGAAACCCTGTCTCGAAAAACCAAAAAAAAAAAACAAAACAAAAAAAACCAAAAAAAAAACAAAAAAAAAAACTTTGGATTCACTAAGATAGGATCAATAATGCATTATTTTCTCTAAATATGCTAACTACAAATGGATAGAATATTGTAAATGTAATTCTTACTTGATAACTGTTTTTGTTCTGTATATTTTTACTATGTTAAAGTTAAAACCTTTCTTTTTATTTAAACAAAGGGGGAAATGTGGAATATTATTTTAAGGTGTGTTACATTTGTTTATGCTCTGGCACATTTGTTTAATGATGCAAAAATGTGTTGCATTCTTATGTTGCATTTGTTTATCTCTGTGAAGTTGTGTTACTTTGCCTGTCTAAAATACATGATGATCTAATAAAGAGCTGAATAGCCAATAGTGAGATAAGAGAAATGATAGATGGGGCTGGCAGGCAGAGAGAATAAATAGAAGGGGAAATAAGGGAGGAGAGGAAGAGAAAAAAAGAAGAGAGATCATACAGCAATAAAAGGAGAGGAGGACTTCAGGGGCCAGCCACCCAGCTACACAGCCAGGCATGGAGTAAGGGTGAAAGTAAGATATACAGAAGTAAGAAAAGGAAAAAGCCCAGAGGCTAAAGGTAGACAGGATTAATTAAACTTATGAAAAGCTGGCTAGAAATAAGCCAAGCTAAGGCCAGGCATTTATAATTAAGAACAAGCTTCAATGTATGATTTATTTGGGAGCTGGGTGGCAGGCCCCCCAAAAGAGCCAAAGAGCAAAAACAACCAACAACAACAAAAGGTAAAAAAGAAAAAAAAACTTAAAATGTAGAGTATCATTCCCTTTTGTTCTTGAGACCAGAAGCCTCAATCTTTATCAATCAACTGAAGTGTCAACAATGCTGTGTTCCCTGTGGAGGCTCTGAGGTGAAGTCCTGACACACACTTTTTGGCTTCTTCAACTGCATTTTTCCCATCCTTTCACTCATGGCTGTTTCTCTAGTATAACATCTTTCCATGATTATACTTCTATTTAAGGATCTTTTGTGAGCTGTCAAATTTCCCTCTGCCTCTCATAAAGAGTTTGTGGTACCATTTTAGGCCCACTTAAGTCATTTAGAAGACTCTCTTCACCTCAACAGCCTCAACCAAAATATATCTATAGACTATGTAAGATAGCATGTATGTGTCACAGGGATTAGAACATGTTTTCCAGCATACTACAGAAACTTCCAAATATTGTGTTTTCCATTATACTTTGTCCAAGCTTCATATCTGTCCACGATCCTTGATTAGAACACCTATGTAGTATTGTTTTAATATTTTCCTGCCCCTAGACTTGCTTATGAAAATTTTGTTGTGACTAAGTATTGTCTATTTTATTCCATTTGCTCATTATTCAATTACTTATATCAATTGGGAACACTGAGTGCTTATTGTATAAGTAGTTATCCATCACAAGTGGAAGAGACAAAACTGATCAGAACTAGGTAGTTTCTTACTTGGGGAAGATTTTAGCTTAGAAAAAAGCTCACTTTAATGAACATGTTCTGTTAGGCAACCTTAATGGTGCTTTCCTGTGAGCTTCCACTCACATATTTCGTTTATCTCCACTCTCTGCCATTTGTGAAGACATTATGAAAAAGAGGCTGTATGCTGTCCTCTTTGGTGGAGCTCAGGTCAAAAATTACAGTAGTAATAGCAGGGCTTGGAGGTAGAGGGTATGCAGCAAAATTGTTTTTAAGAAGTTCTTGGAAGGCTCTCTCAGAATAACCTCCACGTTTATTTTATATTCTTGACTAGTGGTTTTGTGGAGCTAAGGGAACAATTTTTTCCCCTCTGGGATAGTTGATAACATCTGCAGTCATTTTTTATTTACCTAACTTCAGCAGCATGGTATACTGGTTAGAAAGGAAGTGGGTCTGCTACTGGTAGCTATTCAGTAGAAGCCAGTAAGACTGACAAGCATTCTAGAAGGTACAGTACAGCCCTCACAGCAAGAAATTACCTACTCCAAAGTGTTGGTAGGGCTGATAGGCTATGCAGAATACTATTATAGAGTAAGCAACCCCTAGCATGGAAGACTTGGTCCCTGACTGGCTACTTTTATTTTTGTTTGTTGATTGGTGTGTGGGGGTGGGGGTGGGGGTGTGTGGGTGTGTGTGCGCATGCGTGCGCGTGCATGTGCACACATGTGCGGACTTTAGATTATATAAGTTTAAGGTAAGAGAGAGGTAGATTTATTATAGTTTTGTGTGGTCTACAGACAAAGCTTGAAATATGAAAATTCTCGCTTATTTTATAATGTTTCTAAGGTAAAAGAGGAAACATTAGAGTTAATGGAGAGTCTGTATACTTTGTTCATTGCTGAGTGCTCTGTTTCTGGAAACCTGATTGGAGATAGTGAGGGAATATAGGAAGGACAGATACATAGACACATAAAGAGAAAAACTTGAGTCAGGTTAGCTGTATATGCTCTGATGGAGAAGTATCAATTACACAACGACCTGGAACCTCAGCACATTTGCTGTGTACAGCATAGCAGGGGGAGTTGGCTAGCCTCAGTAGGAGGCCTCTTGGGTTGCAGTCATCTAGGAAGTAGGAATCTGCAGTTGCTAGTTTTCACACCCACTGGCCAATTATTCATAAACACATGTAATTGCACCCACTGTCGGGCATTTGCACCAAGACCAGAGGAAGGCATTGCCGCCCCTCTGAACCTGACTTATGTATGTCTGAGACATTGGGTCTTTGTTATGGCTGTGTCCATATCAGCAATACACATTCACTCAAGACTTTCTCACCATCCCATAGTTCATTATATTTTCTTATACATAAGGACATAAATCATATAAGTTATGTTTGATCTAAGCAGAGATCTTTAACTTACCTAAGTGTCACTGGGTGGTCCCAAAGTCTCTTAGCTCCAGAACATTCTGTAGGCTAAGGGGCTGATTAGATAATTTCTAAGATGGTGACTTTGAGTTCTTCCATTCTATCTCTTCCGTTTAGAACCAGACAGTGGATGTACAAAGAATGGCATAAACAAACACAAGACCAATAGATACTTGTGAAGCTTTGAACATTTAAAGGAAAAGATCCTCTAAATAAGAAGTTAGCCGTACTTTTTAGGGATATTTAGCAGTCTAGAAATATAAGAAAATAAAGTTTTTTCAAAGTTAGCAAAGTAGAATATACTGTACATTTCTCAGCACCTTTCCCAACCTCATTTGTGCACTCTGTGGATGTTTTGGAGGCTAGTTGGGGTACATGGAATCTTAAGTAATGAATATGAAAGTGTTTCAGGTCTAGACTCACTGAGTAGATCACAACTACAGTCACCCATGGATCAGCACATCCATTGGTTATGTCACCTGTCCTCCTAAAAACCTGCAGATCTGAAAATCACAAGAACTTCTCAGGAGAAGCCCGAGGACATGGAAAAGAGGATCAATATATGCACAAAATATTAATCAACAGCTGTAATTCCACCTAGTTGTTCTGACAAGGTTCAAGGGAGTACCAAGAAATACACCAATTAGTTTCCTATTGGAAAAAAAGATATCTTGCCAAAGGAAATGATATTTCAAAGAACTGAATGGAAAAAGAATACTTAAAGAACACAAGACAGAATTTAAGCCTAGATGATGACTTTTTCTTGGCTGTAGCTGTCCACTCTATAGACCTAAGCAAATTACACCTAGACAATATGCAGCAGGAAGGGCATCTGGGAGACAGATTTCAGAACTGGTTTGTTGATTTTCCTCCATTATCAGGTCATGGCCAGACTTCCAGGTCCACCCATCCCTGCCCATAAACTTTTCCTTATCTACAGTCACCATTTTAACCCATGCCCTTTCTTGTTTCCTCTCCATCTTGGCTTCTGTTATTCCTGTTCTTTCTTTCAAACCTAGTTCTAAAAGTCACCTTTATTTTAGAACTTATAAGCATTCATTCCAGATCATTCTAATTATACTCAACAACTCCCTTGCTCTGCCTAGTAATTATAGCTTATGTAATATTGATATCAACAGCAATGGATGAAGATTCTGTGTTCACTAGAGTACAGAGCCATGTGCAGCGGATCAGTCGTGTTCTAGCTGTGATTCCTGAGTTTGATCAGAAAATGGAAGAGAAGCCTGAGAAGCTGTTACCATGCTTTCAGATGTCTAGAAAGTTACCAGCTCATCAGGGTTCAAGACTCATCCTTATCTGGAAGAATATGTATTTATACATGGTCATGGTTGTGCTTCCAGTTAGTCATGGGATAAATTGACATTAAATGTGCAAGCCTTTGATGCCATCTGCCTTCCTGCTCCATGGAAAGTACCACTATCTATTACAGACTTAAGCTGTGCTCACATATCAATCTGCAAAATAAACTGCAGTAATTATGGGATACTCTGGCCAGTTTAAACTGCTAAAATGGCTGCAGCAATTTCCTTGAGCTCTGAATTCTAGACTACTTAAAACTTTACTATTCACATGTTTGTTTTCAGAGATTTGTTTGGAAATTCCTTAAATGTAGTCTTTGAATACTGCAGTTTTATTGTAGTCAGCTTAGTATGTGGAACAAAACAGAAAATGAATTAGTGCTTAGAAAATAGTTATCAAATTATATTGTTGGTAAAACTCACTTTCTCAGAAATAGGGAAGGCCATCTGATCTTTCACATTTGTTCTTTTGTGGTGAAAATTTATTTCTGGTTTTAATTGGAAGGTCTTGAGGACTTTCTGACAGTTGGCTCCATAGGCCTAAATTTTTTAATGTGGCAAGAACTGAGAGTGTAAAAGGGAATAATATTCTGTTAATCAGCTCTACCCAGACACTGATGTAGCTATATATTTTATACTAGGCAAATTCTATTCCTTATAATTTTCATGTCCTTCTCTCCAATGTGAATGGAACTTTTTTTGTAAACACAACTTTAGACATTCATTAGAAAGAAACATGAAGTGACACAAAAGGATAAAATTAATTTGCTATTTTGAGAACTTGGAAGTAAGAGATAATCAATTGCATCTTGGGGAAAATCTTCCTGTAAGACTGGAAAGGCATCCTAATGTGCTAGTAAAGAGCATGCTGGGCTAGAGATATTGTTTCAAAAGTAAAATGCCTGCCAAACATACATGTAAGGGTTGGTTGTAGAGTGCAACTGTTGTGGGAATTCTGCCATCACTGGCAGCTCTCAGGAGCTCATTGGCCAGCCATCCTATTCAATTAGTGAGCATCGGGCACAGGGAGAGAGTCTGTCTCAAAATTCAAGGTGAAAAGTGATTGATGAAGACATCAGACATTGATCTGCATGTACATATGTGCACATACCCACACAAACATGTTCATAACACACACACACACACACACACACACACACACACACATACACACAGATGCACATACATACACACAGATGCAGAGAGAGAGAGGGGGGAGAGAGAGAGAATGAGAATGAGAATGAAGAGAGATTGGGAGAAAGGAAGAGCACTAAGCTTTATTGACTACTTAAATTATCTTTCTCTTCAGGGAGGAGGGAAGCCTTCTGGGAAGTTTCTGTAAAAGTCTGTCTTGCTTTTCCTACTGGAAGTGAGCAAAAAAGCAAAAATATGTGTGGCCATACTGATGTCTGTTGTTGGCCATAATGTGACCAAAAGGCACAGAAGCTTTGGGATAAAACCAGCTAAGCACAGTATACAAGAAATGGGAAGAATTTGACATTTGATAGGTTCTTGTGAATCATTTGGTGTTGGAATCTTATTGTTCTCAATTTAATCTCATATAAAACACTGGTTCACTTTTTAACCACATTGAGATTTAACCACATTTGATTTGGTTTGTTGCTGCTGTTGTTATTACTGCTTATAATCACAATACATGGCAGAAGAATTTCCTAATTTTGAAGATTATCTTAGTAAATCATAAGAACTCTGTACAGTTGACATGGTTAGCATCTTCACTTCTTAGGTAGGGACACTGAGAAGCAGATTGTTAAGGTAACTTTTCCCAAGGGTTCTGATATTGTCATTTGTCCTAGAGAAGTCTGACACTTTCAAAATTGTGTGTGTGTGCATGTGTGTGCGAGTGCGTAAGAGAGAGAGAGAGAGAGAGAGAGAGAGAGAGAGAGAGAGAGAGAGGAGAGGGAGAGGGAGAGGGAGAGGGAGAGGGAGAGGGAGAGGGAGAGGGAGAGGGAGAGGGAGAGGGAGAGGGAGAGGGAGAGGGAGAGGGAGAGGGAGAGAGAGAGGAGTGTTTGAATATGTTTGTATGTTCTTGTGTGTGACTGTGGGCACATGCATGCCACTGCATGAGTGTGGAGGTCAGAGAACAATCAATGGCTGCTGAACTTCAAATTTCCACTTTGTTTGAGAGGGTCTCTGCACCCCTGCCTGTGCTAGGCCAGCTGGATCAAGAGCTTTGAGTGAACTTCCTATCTTAGCGTCTGGTTTCCCAGAAGGGGTATTGAGATAACTGGTCTCAGCTCAGCTGAGATGGGTTCTTGGAATCTGACGTCATGTCGTCAGACTTGTGCAACATGAACTTTCACCCACTGAGCTATCTTCACATTCCCCTTTAAGGAGAGTCTTAAGTTCATACTCATATAGCTGTCTGGCAACTTAGCCTGTGTAAAGAACAGAGGGACCATACTAGAAATGTATGAGCTAGATATTTTTAAGTTGGTAAAAAAAAATAATTTTTAGCATACTAAAGGAAGGGGGATCATGTGTTTTCATCAAGGTAAAGAAACAACTAAAGTGCTGTGATCAGCCATGAGTTAAAAGTCTACTCTGAAAAGTATTTAACTTGATTTCTTTCCTTCCAGAAGAATGAGGGTATATTTTAGAGGGAAAGGAAATGTCGCCACATATCAAATTCCACGTGGTTGTTTGGTATCATAGAAGGTGCAATTGGTAGGTAGATAGTCAAGTCCATTGAGATGGCTAAATGGATATGCCTCTGTGTCTCTTGCGATTTCTCACTTAAGAGATGCTGTTCAGTGCCACACCCCCTTACACATGAACCTGCTCTTCCATGGAGGGTCCTGCTTAGACCAGATTGTCAACAGATCTTGGGGCCAGCCATTCCTTTTCTTAACAATAGCCTTTGCAAGATTTCACAAAAACTTTTCTCTCCTTCAATATTCACATGGACCTCCTGCTCTGATTTCCCTCTCCGTAGGGTGAGGCAAGGTTCAGAAACAATGGAAGTTGAGATGTAGTTAGGGCTTTTTTAATTTTTTTCTTTGCATAATTACTTTAACCATATTGAAGCTTCCTCTAGTTGAAGGGACTCCTCAGAGGAGCAGTTTCTCTTGAAATGTGTGAAATGAAAACATTAAGTGAACTTTAGACTCATTGTAATGAATAATGGAGGAAGAGCTTCCAAAACAGCTTTCATGTTACACACTAATGTCTGTGTCTGTATGTTCACTGAAATTTACATGTGAATTCAAGCTTCACCATTGTATATTTTTCCCAAATAACTACCAAATGTTTGATTTTTAGTGCATATTGATGAGCATCTCCTTAGAGCTATCCAAGATGAAGGTAAATTTGATGTCATTTTTAGATCTTTCAATAATACAGTGCAGGGCATTAATGTGCTAATGAGTGAGTGTGTATATTTGGAAAGTTTTTTTTAATTAACATTTAAATTTTCTTAATCTACAAAATATTTCCACCATGGTTGTGTTAATAATACTTGTGGCACCTTTGTCCTACTGTATATATCTTGAAGGCATTTTGCTATTGTAGCTCACAGGGTCCGTAGCTGGGGGAGATTAATAATTCATTTTCTTCTCTGGTAGTGTTTATAGTACCTTCCAGCATCATGAACTCTAGTTAGTAGATGTAAAGAGTTCAGTTGAGTACCAGCTCTATTTCTTCATATTCTATGGCGAGTACCAGCTCAATTTCACACATTTTATGGTGTCTTCACCAGTAGGGTCTTACCATCAAGTTGTGGAGGGTAACCAATAGCATTGAAATTGCCTGTAACATTTGGGTTAGAGGCTATGGGAGTCCTTTTGTCAATGACTCAAAAAGGTGTAATCCATTTCTGGTACTGAGAGTTTTAATTTGATGTCTAGCTGGGGCATTTCCTCCTATTATATCATAATATGTATATATTTTAGCAAGCTTCCACAGTAGTAGGTTTTGATGTGTTTTTTCAAAAATCTTCAGTGTTATTTGTTTCTACCCATATTTCCTCCTCTACTGTGCCTTCCCATTTCTTTCCCCATTTAATCCTCTTTTTCTAATTTAGCATTTATCTCCTTAGAACACTGTGTTCTATTTATCATTTGTTGTAAGGTACCATCCTCCATATATATATATATATATGCAAAATACATGCACTATTTGTTTTTCTGGGTCTAGATTACCTCACTGAAAATGATTTTTTGAGGTGCTCCATCCATTTATCTGTGAATTTCATTTTTTTTAGCAGCTGAATAGTATTTTATTTTTCAAATGTACCATATTTTATTATACATTTATCATTTGATAGACATCTAGGCTGTTTCTAATTTCTGGTTATTATGAATAGAGTAGTAATTGACATGGATAAGTAAATGTCTCTGTAGTAAGGTATACAGCCTTTGGGTATATGTCCCAATAATAGTATAGCTGGATCTTGTAGTACATCTATTTTTAGCTTTTTGAGGGACTTCCACACTAGTACTCCTATCATCAATAAAAAGTGTTTCCTGTTCTCTGTATCCTCACCAATATGTTCTATCACTTGTTTCATTAATCTTGGCCATTCTGGTTGGGGTAAGATGAAATCTCAAAGTAGCTTTAATTTGCAGTTCCCTAATGGCTAAGCATGGTGAACTTTTTAAAAATCTTTTTCTCAGCCCTTTCTATTTCATCTTTAGAGAATTCCCTGTTTAGTTTTATATCCCATTTTTAAACTCAGGTTACTTGTTTTCTTGATGTCCAGAATTGTTTAAGTTCTAAAACCAGTTCCATTTGATGGAATCATCTAACCCTGTTGATGAGGCCAAGAACCTGAGACTAGGGAAACCTACAGAGACAACCAAACCAAGACAGTGGGAACTCCTGAACTTTAGACCAACAGCTGTGGAGCCTCCATGGGACTGGACTAGACCCTCTGCATAAGCAAGACAGTTGTATAGCTTGATCTGCTTAAGGGGCCCTCTGGCAGTAAGATTAGGATCCATCCTTGGTGTATGAGCTGGCTTTTTGGAACCCATTACCTATGGTGAGACACCTTGCACAACCTTGATGCAGGGGGAGGGGCTTGGACCTGCCTCCCATGGAAGGCCTTACATTTTTGGAGGAGGGAATGAGGGATGTGTTGGAGAGGAAGATTGGGAGTGGCAGGAGGAGGGAAGAGAGGGGGGATCTATGGTTGGTATGTAAAATGAATAAAATAAAAACATCATATTAAACAAATAAAAAAAAAGTACCTGAGACTATGTAGATCATGACCTCTAGGAGAAAACCTACTATTATTCTGCTAAGTGAACATAACAATAAAACAACTCCTAAGATACATTGATATATCAATAGATTGGTGCATCACTTAACCATCATCAGAAAAGATTTTTCTTGCAGTAGATAGCAATTAGCACAATGACCAAACACTGGATAAGGTTCAGAGAGTGAGAAAGTTTGGAATATTCAGTTCTAAATGGGATGTCTTTATCACATCCTTTCCCACAGGTTCAGGAATCTGTGTGGAAGATGAGATAGGAAGATTGTAAGAACCAGAGGTGATAGAGAACTCCAGAGAAACAGTATTTTCCAGATGCAACAATGTTGATACACGTATGAACTTACAGAGACTGTGGCAACATACACAAGACCTGCAAAAGTCCACAGAAGAAAAAATGCCAGCGTGGTGGGAGGTGTGGGCATGAAACCCCACCACCACCTGAGGAGCAATTTGCATTTGATAGGTACTAAGATAGGGAGAGTCAGTTTTTTCAGTGATGTGATCCCTGGTGGGTTGACCATCTGCTAGGGCAAACTACACTGATGACTAGTTGGGCAATGCAAACCAGACTTGAGATAAAAAGAAGAGGAAAACTCAAATTCTTATGGTAAAGGATAAGAGATTGGAAAGAGTGATTATGAGAGAGGAGTTGGGAAAGGGGGTAAATGAGTTCAAAAACATTACATGAATTTCTCATAGAATTGTTCAAATACTGTCTAAAAGTATTTATCTTGAAATAAATTCACCCAACGAAGTACAAACCTTGTATAGTACAAACTTTAAGACATTGAAGAGGAAGGAAGGAAGGAAGGAAGGAAGGAAGGAAGGAAGGAAGAAAGAAAGAAAGAAAGAAAGAAAGAAAGAAAGAAAGAAAGAAAGAAAGAAAGAAAAAGACACAGAAGGTGAAAAGACTTCCCATGCTCATGGATTGGTAGAATTCACATTGTGAAAATGGCCCTCCTGCCAGAAGCAATCTACACATTCAACGCAATCTCCAGCAAAATTTCAAAATAATTCTTCAAGGAAGTTGAAAAAATGTTGTTAAGTTTTATATGGAAACAAACAATACCCAGGATGGGCAAAAGAATCCTGAACAGTAAAAATAAAACAAAACAACCCCCCCCCAAAAAAAAAGGTGCTGGAGGTACCATCTTCCTAGATTTCCAGTTTTACCACATAGCTAAAGTAAAAAAAAAAAAAAAAAAAAAACAGTGACACCTACATAAAAACAGACCCATTTATCAAAGGAGTAGAACTAAGACTTGATTTTTTTTGACAGAGGCCAATGGTGTACATGGGTGAAAAGATAACATCTTCAACAAGTTTTGCTGGTCAAACTGGATTAGCCACACATAGAAGAATGAAACAAGAACCTTATTGTCCACCCTGCACAAAGTTCAAATGGATTAAGGAACTTAGCATAAGAACTTATACCCTGAATCTGACAAAAGTAACTTATGAAAGGATTTATTTTGGTTCCATTTCAAGGGATTGTATTCTGTCATGGCAGGGAAAGCAGGAGCACAGGACAGCTGGTCACATTGTACTTAGTGTAAGTTGGAGAGCAATGGACACTGGTGCCAGCTCACATTCTCCTTTATATAAAGCCCAGAATCCCAGCCCATGGGATAGTGCCAATCATACTTATGATGTCTTTTTGTCTCAACTAATCCAACCTAAAATTGCCTTTCAGGAAATTTGTCTCCAAGGTAATTCTATATCCTGTCAAGTTGACAGTCAATGTAATCACTCAAAAGCCACATATTCTATGTGCTTCCATTGTCTTTCACCATATAGTCATGGGAAATAATCTATTTTTTTCTCTCTCTTCCTTTCCATCTCCTCCTCTTCCTCTTTACCTTGTCTTCTGTTTTATACACATTGTCTTATTTTGAATAACTCCTTTTGTTCTTCAAAAATATGTTCATTTCTAATGATTTCTCTGTCTTCTGCTGTCATTTTTGTTGTGCTTATTTCTAGAATATGGTGATTTTCTCCAAATGTACAATAATCCCTGGTAGTCTATTCATATATATAACAGTGGTGACCTGTGTAATACTTCTTTGTAGACAGGCATGATTGTCTTGCAGCCCTCACTCTAGAGTGCACATGGTGGGAACTATTATAATGTCAGGATGTTCTAGGTGCTGCATTCTGGAGTCATTTGCTTTTGGGTACCTTATATACCCTAGTTTTTTTCTTGGTGTGCTCTTCTTCATTTGTTTAAAGAGAAGAGAATGTCAGTAGAAGGTAGTCACTGAAATCACTCCATACAGATGTGTGTGGAAAATGTACTGGTCAGTTGTTCCTGCAGAATTTACAGACTGCTCCTTGTTTGTCAGCTCTATGCTGTGCCCTCCAGGACAGATCAACACCATTCTCAAGGACACACAACCCACCACCTAACACAGATAGTTGCGAATGAAGCTTTAACACTTTTAGATTAGCAGTTTACTCTTTTGCAACAACTTTACCACTACTGAAGCTTTCTCATTTGTTGATGACTCCCATCCTATCCTGTGCTCATTGTTTTTTGATTTATTTGGTATCACTTTAAAATAATTTACAAGATGGAATTCTAAAATACATATGAAATTAGAGAGATGGTATAACTAACTTTGTGTGCTAACTAGATTTAATAATTATTGATGCATTGTGGGCATTTTGCTATCCTTTTTACTTTTTCTTATATTACTCAAAATGGTGTCTACTCATCTCTTACTCAGAAGCTAATCCAGAAACAATGTCATTTGTTCCACAAATACTTCAGTACATGTTGGTTAACTGAGGAATGCACACATTCCATACAAAATCAGCTCTTTGATATTTCACAAGAACATTATGAAAATTGTTTCAGTTATTGCAAATGTGACATTGTGTAGGTTGAGTTGTTTGAATTAAGAGTCCAGTCACGACTCATGAAATGATTTCAATGGCTATATCTTTTAAATTTCTCTTATTATATAGTATTTATTTCTTGTACACATTTCCCACCTGTGTTATAATTACTTGCTTTATATTGATGATAAATGACTTTCAAATATCAATGACTGTGACAAAATTTTATTCATAAGTAATGTGTCTCAATTCTTTTTTCCCTGGAATGTATGAAGAATTATTACTAACCCAAGTTGCACAGATTAGTACCTTATCAATGAGGGATATAAAAACAGGAATATAAAGAGTAATAAAATATGTTCCCCTTTTCTCCCTTCTCCCTTCATCTTATGGTAGGAGACTTTTAACTTTCTGTAAAGTGCTTTCCCTGCTAGTGCCCCCACTTTATTACAGACAGTGACATGATATCCTGTATTCTCAGAAAAGTGGAGGCACCCATAATTTACTTCTTCCCTTGATTCAATATCCAAAGAATCAGCTGCTTTGAACCTATAATCAGCCACTGTGTGACTTACAGCTCTGTGATATTCTATACAATTCTCCAGGTGCCAAAGCCACTTACATCCCAATATGAAGTAATAATATCTCTTCCTGAGTGTGATTCACTACCTCACATAAATAAAAGTCCAATGGTTTATAGAAATTTAGTGAAATAACTCATGTTGAACTCACTACTTCCTTTCATGATTCATTTATGAGATGTACAATAATAGAATATCAGAAGGAAAGCAATCCTATTGCATGTAACTCCTCTGTTGTTGCTTTGGTTGGGTGGTATAGGTGACCCAGGCCTTGATAGAAAAGAGGACAATTGTTGGATCCTTTCTTAATGTGATAGTTGCAGGCCAAGGAAAGCAGCTGACTGCAAGATAATCCTGGATCTCACATCCAAGTCTAGAGTACAGTGGAATCCTTCCTCGTGTGAAGTTGACACTGGCTTCTACCATACTGGGTGGTACTGGGAAGAGTCCAGATGGAGCTCTGTTGATAGAAGGATTGTGAAGTTGTCACTTCCTTTTCAGGGAATGGAGACTACAGAAGAGGCATCAGGACAAAATGAATGATAAGACCTGGAACGTAGCCTAATCTAGGTAGCATTTGGGACTATCATGGTGAAAAAGCACAAGACCAATCACAGAGAAAAGATGAGTGTTTGGTTTTGTAAGTAAATCAACAGTGGCTCTAACTATTGTCTAAATGGCCCCAAACTGTCTTTATCACACCTTGGCTTACCTCCTAGTTTTCTTTTAGGCAATGTCTTGAACATTGTAAAATGCCTTTATTGTAGACAAAGAAATACACTGCACCAGATCTTCCACAAAGAGGGATATCTCCTTGTGCATACCAAACACCAGAAGATGGTCTAGTAGGCTCAAAATTATTATCCTCAATTATTTCTTAGAATAATTAAATCCCTGAAGTTTAGGAGTTTAATCAACTGGGCACATGTCTATGTATTTCTTAATTTAGTGAAGAAGGCCTTTTGATTTCTGAGTATAGTGATTCATCTTCATAAATATAGCAGTTAGGATGATGAGGCAGGAGGATTACTACATGTTTGAGCCTACTTGTGCTACATACTTAAGTTCAAGATTAGCTTAACATATAGTAGAACTGCCTCAAACCACAGCAATACCACCTCAAATAGCAATGCAGACAGACAAAAACAAAAAGAGCTTTCCCACATTCCCTTTTTTTTCTCCTTTAAAGAACTCGTGCTGCCTTACCCTTGGCTCTGACAGCAGAGTGTGGAGGGTCTGAGAGAGAATCGTCTTAATAATTCTCTCTGTGACTTCTTCCTTCATGGTTCAGCTCTCCTCCTTAACTAAAACAAGAACAAAGAGCAAGACAGTAAGAACTCAGTGTTCCTGACAGGAGTTTGTATTCCTTCTTAATGACACAGGCTTGCTAATTAGGGGTCTGTCCAGCTGATGAGCAGCCCAAGAGAAGACCCTTCTGGATGTGTTTGGAATAAGAAGCAGCACACTGCCACCAGCTTAGCACAGAACCCCAGTGGCTGTGTAGTGCTATGCATTCGAGGATCTTGGGTGTTTGCAGAATTTACTTGGGACTTTTAGTGTGCTTTTTATTTGGCCCTTTGCATGGAAGCTGATGGGTTCTGGAGTTCAATAGTCAGATCTTCATTCTCATACATATTTTGTGTGAAGTTATAAAAGTTTCTGAACCTCTCTTCAGTTGTTTTTGCAGCATAGGGATGATTATCCATGGCAAAAGAATGCTGTTACAATTAAGTGAAACAACACATGCAAAGTGTTGAATACAAAGTATGGTCTTAATAAGTGTGAGATGGTGTAATCATTGAAATTGGACTTCCAAATTTAAGTGAGCTATTGTAGGATTGATTTTTCCCTGTTTTAATGTTTAAAGTCCAAGGCATTTGAAAGGACAGACACTGGATTTTCCAAAATGAAGTATGAGTAGATGTCCCCTGTACTTTACTGCAGGTTTAAGCAGCTGAAATGCTCGCCCCACCCCCTTTCCTGTGAAAGAACAGAAAAAGCTGTCTACACTCTTCAGAGAGCATCCCAGTGAACTAAGCTGGCATGCAGAGATGGTCCTCAGGAAACTGGTAAGCTAGTTGCCAAAAGCTTAAATAACAGACATGGTCTGCAATGTCAAGCTTGTTCTAGAAAGAGGGGTTTTAGGATCATTATTCATAAAATCAGACTGCATTTTCACATTGTCTATTATAATCCAAGTGAATAAGAAACCTGACTGTCAAGGAATCCTCACCCTGTGTAAGTTTTGTATTCAGCTTTCCTGACATTTGTTACATTTACTAGGATCACACTCACTCCAAGGTGTTTACAGTTGACAAATCCACTGGAAAAATTTCCAAGCCAGGATCAGAAGACTATTACCTGGCTGCTGCTTGTTGGTTTCTAGCATGATCAGGAAGATGGCTTAAGAATCTTGAACTGACTGTCTCCCTTTCAGGATTTACACTAACATTAGCTATTTGCAGTTTATGACTGAAAATTACCTTCAAGGCTTTTAAACTCATCCGTATTTTGTTTTGTTTAATTTTGTTTTATGACCTTTTGGAAGAGGGAGATATGCTTCTGGATTCCTGGAGAGAAAGATGGGGGCATCTGCTTTATGACTATGATCCATGAACTCCTTTTTGTGTTATCATGAGGTTGAACAGTACTCTTTGGTTGGATTGAATCCTCATGTGCTAAGACTTGGCTTCCTTCCCTGAAGTGATGGATGTTGGAGGATGGGACTTTGCGAAAAGAATTTCCCTTTTGTAATGCTTTAATTTTTCAAGCAGAGGTCACAATGACCTGCTGAGACTACAAAAGATTATAGCAATATGCAACAGGGTCAGCATGGCAACCACCTCTTGCTTGGTAGAAGCAGGTAGGAGAGTAAGAGCTCTGTGAAGGAAGGAGGGAAATTGCTTATACCAAAGAATGCTCTGGAGTCACTGAGTGAGAGATAGCAGGAGGACATGAGAGTGGGAGGTGGGAGAGAGCAGAAGATTCATATTTGCTTGAGGTTGTTTGTTTGGTGATATTAGCTCTTCTTTCCTGCCCAGAAGGAAATGTCCATCTGGTATAAAGAGAGCACAAGCTCAGGATGAGACACATATTGAAAATCTCTGCCACTTACAAGACAGGTTGTCTGGCCTCTCTGAACCCAAGTAATTCTCACTATTAAAGATAATTATTTTTGGTATATAAATTAAGTGAAAATTGAACACAAAATGCCTTGTTGATGGTAAATCATTTGAAATGTGACTATTGTTAGTTATGGTATGGAGGTGATAGTTGAGAAGTTGGTGTTAGTGGTCTTGATGTTGAGGATGGCAACAACACAAGATTAGGAAAGGCAGCACAGGTAGGCTTTGGCTCGCCAATGGTGCTATAGCAGATACATTGGGTTAGTGAGAACGCAAAACTTGTGAGCTTCAGCTCTCAACTATCTCTTCAAAGGTACATTTTTGTACTATGTCTGGATGTCTTAAAAAGAATAAAAGTTAACAATAATAAGAAAACAAGTGTACCCCATTCATGACCCTGGCCTCACCTGAGTTCTTCAGAAATTTGGCAATGATGATTCCTCAAGAAGCCTGCTGAGAAATGAAATAGGCATTTTCCCTTTGGAAGATACTGTTCTGCCTTTCCTGGGATCCCATGCCAGACAGACCAGGTGGTTTCCATGGCATCAGACCAGGCTTAGATTAGATCTCAGTCCTCAAAAGGAAAGGTACCATTTCCTTTTACCAATTCCCTGGACAAAATCTTTATGCTGTGGTTGGCTTTCTCCCAAAGTGACTCATCAAATGGGAGTTTGTACTTCTGCTGACCCCTGATGTCTTCCTGAGAACGGGTGAGACCTGCTGGGAGGAAGGCAATCATTATATCATCCCTATGCTGAGACCACATAAACACTTCCCTTCGCTAATGAATGGGCTCCAAAGGCCAGGGTAACTTGCCTTGGTGTGGTCTTCCTAGATGAAGGGTGTGGGTGAGAATTTAAGCAAATGGTGTTAGGAACTTTCAAATACAAATTTCCCACTTTTTTCCTCACTGTATCAGAACGTTAATGCTGTTATGGAAAAGAAATAAAACCTTTCCTTTTTTACTTTTCTTTATAAAAGACACTAGAGAAGCAGAAAAAGAAACCACTCCTAACAGTGAATGATCTGAAAGGTGTCAGTATTTTCCTGTGCTATGGAGGCCTAAGAAGATGAGTCCCAGAGGGCATGGTAGTCATGCTTTTAAATGCTGAAAAGCAGAGCTAGAGAGATGGCTTGGTCGGTAAAATGCTTGCCATGCAAGGGTGAAGACCTGAGAGTTTAGCTTCCCCACCAGCATTATAAAAACTAGGCACATGTCTGTAGCACCAGAACTTGGGTTGCAGAGTTAACAACAGAACTTAGGTTACAGAGACAAGTAGATCCTTGCAGTTCACAGGCTTGCCAATGGAGCCAACAATGAGCTCAGAGCTCAGTAAAGAGCTATCTCAAAAATAGAGAGACTGAGGAAGGCACCTGATGTTGACATTTTGCTTCTAAACACATGGATGCACATGTGCAAGTTCATCAAGAGGCACAAGAACATGTAGACAGACATACCCATACACAAAATGAGGTACAGTAATATGAACGCAAAGCCAATGTATTATAGTGTAGATAGATGACTATTTCATGTTCTGAGCCTCATGGCAATAGTGGAGCATATTAACAACAAATTCTTCTTAGATGCTGTGTTAGACAAAGCTTATTAAGGGTTCAGCACCATATTGGTATACAGAGGGCATCCCATCATGTGCCTAGGATTGTTTCAATCATAGGATTTCAGATTTATTGACAATTCTGAGCTATCAGATAGAAAATTTGGGTATCAAACAGGAAAAGAAATACTCATTCTCAAATGATATCTACATTTCTAAATCCATGGCCTTGACTTCTACATGAGTCCCATACCAGATTTTTTTAAGTCATGAGAATAGAACTATTTAGGAAGAGGAATGGGATAAGCAGAAGTTGAAAGCAGACAGGGGAGGGCAGTGGGAATAAATATGATCAAATTATATCATATACATGTTACAATGAGACCCATTATATATAATTAACATGATGATAAGAACTTATTTTTAAGAAGAAAGTTGGTAGAAGTTCTAAGCTTATGGGAAGGAACTTGAGGATTGAAAAAGGATCAGCAAAATCAATGTATAATCAGCAACTAGGATGAACTTGAGGGGCCCCACAAATGCTCAATAATAGAGAACATTGTAAGTCTTAGGTGACAGTTTGAATTAATCTCTAAATAAAATAGGAAGTTAGCAGGACAAACATAAGCATCTGTGTGATGTGATCTGAGTTATGAATTGCAGAGACTACATGCCTTTGTTGGAGTTTCTATTTCTGTGAAAAGACACCCTGACCATGGCAACTCTTATAAGGAAAACATGTCATTGGGGCTTGCTTAGCATTTCAGAAGTTCAGTCCATTATCATCATGACTGGGAGCATGGCGGCATGTAGGCAGAGGTGGTGCTTGAGCTGAGAGTGCTACATCTTGCAGGCAACAGGAAACTGACTGTGACACTGGGTGGTATCTGATATCTTGAGCATAGGAAACCTCAACACCTGCCCCAACAGTGACACTTCCTCTAACAAAGCTATATCCACTCCAACAAGGCCACACTTCCTAATAGTGCCACTCCCCATAAGCTGATGGGGGCCAATTAAATTCAAAATACCACACTACAGAGTTCTGGAGTGTGCTGGGTATCAGCTAGTCTAGAGGCTGAAGCCAGTTAGGAAATTACTGTTGTCAGAAAGAACGGTGATGACGAGCATACTTTTTGCAATGGTAATGATGAGGGTCTTGAAGACAATTAGATATTCCAAGTATTTTTGAACTAGAACTTTAGAACTCAATAATGTCTTAGAATAGTGGTAGAGAAAGAGAAAGAGAAAGAGGAATTAAGAATGCTATAAAGCATTTGTAAAATCTTTGGTTTCACAGCTTGTCTGAATGTGTGTTATTGGCTGAGATAGATTACCCAAGGAAGGGCAGCTACTTTGGGAGATGGAAGAGTTCTGATTTTGAGAAATACAAGCAAGATCTCAAGTGTCTATTTGTTTTTCCAATACCTTTTGTTTCTTCAGGGAATGGCCTAGATTAGAGAAATAAAAGTTAGGGCTTTCTAAGGGAGAGGAAAGGGACAGGGCTCTGGGACCAACTCCTAGAAAATCTAAGAGTTTGCATTTGAAAGGGCACCAAAAGGCACTGAAAGAAGTAGCCATGAATTTGAATGGAGCACAGGAAGTGTGGTACCTGTAAGTGGGAGTAGAGATAATTTAAGTGAGTGAGGATGCCAAGGTCCAGGACTGCTGGGGGACGTGTGGTGGCAGGTGCAGCACTGAGAACTTCATATCTGGCATATGTTGAGGCTTCAGTGATATAGCTGGGGTGGAAAACAAGGAATGCCAGATTTCAAAGCCAATGGCTTTCCTTGCACTGGTGCTCCTTCATTCATGCCCTTATCTAAGAAAGAAGCGAGTATCAGCTGGGAATGTGATGACATCAAAAAAAAAAAAAAAAAAAAAAAAAAAAGATCAACCTAGACTGTCACTCCTAACGCCACATTTGTTTTCTTATCAGAACTGACAGGTCTTCCATGGCATTTCAAGAATCATCGAGTCTGGACAGACAGAACTACAAACTGGTATCTTCTACTTTTCAGATACTCCCTCTCAAGTTTCAGCAAAGCCTACCTATCAGGACCCAGGCTTTGACTGATGCTGATGCGTTAATGCCTGGCTAGTAAACCTGCCCCAACCATGGGCTTGAAAGAGTCTGAAAATGCATAGGAATGGTTATCAGGAAACCCTCACTGCAAAATGAATCCTGTTTCTGGTACTGTTTAGGAGAATTAAAGAGAAACAACAGCAAATGGAATTATTTCCTTTATTCCTTAAGGTACATGCACAGGCTTTTTTTAAATACCCATGTTACAAAAACTGCAAGGTATACTTTGTGTGTGGTAGCCAGGAGTATCCAAGCAGAGACCTCAGGCAAAGGGTAGGTGAACTGAACTCACACTTCCATGGGTAAGATGGGAATGACTCACTGATTCAGATGCAGATATAGAGGTTCAGGGATGAGAAAGGTGCCAAGGCGAAAGATTAAGAAGAGCCTAATTATTCTTCTGAATACACACCAGCTGGACTTTAGACACAACTGGGTCTGGCCCTGCAGTGTCACCTTGTGTTTCTGGAGCCTTAGTCATAGCTACTTCTCGACTGGGCTGGCTTTACTCTTCTGTTCCCTGTGTGTCAAAGTCACTTAGGCAGAGACAAACAGCCTGTGGCCTGATGCTACATGATTGTGTTTTATTTGACTGATTTTATTTTGTCACAAAGGCATTGGGAAAATGTAGATGCACTGGAGCTTGACCATGACAGATGAAGCAGGGGATCCAGGAATTAGGCTGTGCCCTGGGGCAGATTGGTTTGCCAGGCAGGCAGTGATGCATCAGAAGCAGTAGGAGAATGGGTCCTGGTAGACAGGCTGGCCAGCTGGCCATTGCCACTTGGGGAAGGCATCTGAAAAGTAGTGGACATCAGTGTATGGCTTCTGTCTAGACTTGATGATCTTGAAATATCCCCAGAACTTCTACTTGCAAATTCTGTGAAGCCATTTTAATAGGAGAAACAGGTGTTGCATTCTACTATTTATTCTGATGTGGGTCTTTAGGTAGGGTTCAGGATAGATTATTTTTAGACACCTGAATCCCTTGAAAAATGAATCTGGGGGCCATTCTACTAAGTGACTATGGGCCTTAGAGGTCTTTAGAATAAGCAACAGGGCACATGGCTAGGTCCTCATACTTTAGTCTGCTCTATTGGGCCACAGTGAATTCTTTTCTTCACAGATTAAAACCTTCTCTTTGCACTCTCAGGTAGGCATGTGATAATTCCCCCATTACCGGTATCTTGTCTAATAAAAAAAAAATCCTGCCCTTTTTGAACTATATTATTGCTTACCGACCACACTTTCATCTTAGCAAAACTTCTTTTGACAAAACACCACTAACGATCTTCCCCTTTTTCACATTCCAACTTCATCCTTAAGCCCACACTCCTGTTTTCTGAAATCACCAGTGAGAAGATGTGAGAAAGAACACTGTGGAGGGATGTTTCCTGCTTCTTCCTATAGGGCAGTGGTAATTCCACTCTGTGAAATACTGTGGTGTGTATGTAGCTTTCTCTTTCTTCAGCACTCTCTGAAGTCTATACTACACACAGAATTTAGGGAAATCGATGTAAAGTAGGATTTAGACCAGATTGTCTACTTCCTTCTAACCTTCCCATAGTTCCCCATTTAATTCAGTTCAGTCTTAAACCTTTGTCTTGACCTTACTTATGTCCTTAACTGGACACCCTGACTGTCTTCTCTTTCTAGAATGCTACTTTCTTCAGATCCTGCTCTGGATTCTCACCTTTCAGGACTCTCTTTAAAGGCCATCTGCCCACAGACTACTTCACAAAGTAGCCTCATGATTCGGGCTCTATTTTTTTCTATCTCTAGTTGCAGAATGTATGTTTATTGCTCCATTTCTCAAGCTCTCATGTAGATTACAAGCTCCATGAAGGCAGCCATACTGCATCTGTTGTTCAGAAGAAACAGAATAGACATCATAGTTGGTCCATAAATAATTATCTAATTAGTGTATGGACGAAAATTGCAAATGTAGTAATGAAGGGTGTAATGAGGAGGCAGGGAACAGTCAGGGGAATGGGTAGGCAGGAGAGGACACAGACTGTTGAATACTGTGTTGACTTATTTCACTCACATAGATCTAGACTCCAGAATGCTCTAGTCTGCATGCCAGACCCTTGGGCCCAGGCTCTAGAGTACTGACCTTAGGGGCCCATAAGTATGCCCTCCATGATGTATGTACCATCTTTGCCTCAGTGGATCCTGGCAGGAGGCCAACCCATGTGGATCCAAGCTTCAGACCTTTATGTCTAACTGTTGAGTTGGCATTGGGCCAGCCACAGAACTCCAGCAGCAATTTTACTGCTAATCCCTGCCAGTTGGCCTATCTTAGAATCTCTGCATGCCTCAAATTCTCCTACCCTGTATTTAGTTATTAATGTTACCACTCACATCTTTTCTATATTACATATCCATTAACCAATTATCATAGCTACAGTTATTGTTAATACTTTTCCTTTTAACTTTCGTCCTAGAGACACAATGACCTTTTCACCAACCTTCCAGTAGCAGAGTATTATGAATGTGACTATTTGCCTAGTAGTGAAAATTCCTCTCACTTTATCCATCTGTGAAAGTTTTATCTATCCTTCAGTTCTGAAGGACAGTTTTTGTTAGGTCTGGTTTGGTTGGCATAATTTATCCCTCTCTTCAAATATATCATGCCATTATCTTTGTAATCTGTAAAGTTTCTGCTGAGGAATTTGTCAGTAGCTTTGAGTAAAAACAACCCAAAGAGATAACAGAAACCATTACATAATGCTAAAGAGATAAATTCATAAAGATGATATAGCAAATTTAACCATGTTTACCCAACATTGGACCATCCAAATATATAAATTTGAAGTTAATAGAAGAAATAAAAAGTAGAATCCAGTATATGTAAATAAGCTTTATATCACACTTTCAACAATGTGAAAATTATTCAGACATAAAATCAATAAACAGTACAATGAACAACTCCAAAGAAAAATTAGGTCCAAGAGACATACATAGAGACTATTCCATCTAAAAGCAGGAGAACTCCTTTAAATCTCCCTCCAAATAGTTTCAAATGTTAGGACACAAAGTAAATGTCTGCAAACTCAAGAATTTTTAAATCATATCAAGTGTATTTTCAGGCCACTAGGAAATAATAATAGGAGGAAAATTAGAAAATTAATCAATATGTGACAATTTTAGAAAAGTCATTGTGAAAAAACCCATGGCTGGAAGAGGAAACCATGAAGATCAAAGTCATCCAAGTCACAATAATAGCAAACATTTTAAAACCTGTGGCTTGTAAGACGGTTTATCAGGTATAGGCATTTGTGCACAGACCTTGACCTGAGTTCAATCCCAGGATCCCACAAGGTGGCAGGAGAGAACCAACTGTCAACAGGTATCCTTTATACTCCATGTGTGCTTCATAGGACACAAGTGCCTACACACACACACACACACACACACACACACACACACAAATGATTTGTAAAAATTTGAAAAATAAGTTTAACCAATTAGGTGCTATAACTGCACACTGAAGTACAAAACATTGAAGAAAGAAATTGAAAAATAAGTTTTCTATGATGATGGATTAGAAAAATTAATAATGTTAAAATGCTTGGGTTACCAAAAGTAGTCAATAGATTCTGTGTGATCCCTTTCAAAACTTCAGTGACACTTTTCATAGAAGTGAAAAAATATTCAAAAGTTCCCAAATAGCCAAAATAATCAAGCAAAAATAATGAAGAAGGAGGAATCAGACAACTTAATTTCAAGATATACTTTAAACCTGTTATAAACAAAATAGCTCATATGAATAATAGATAAAAACTAACAGAATAGAAAATATGCATAGACATGTATTCCTATATATTGCACTTATTTTTTACCATTTTAAAATAAAAGTGTCTTATAATTTTTTGCATTAATTTACTTTGTACGCACAGGTGTATATGTGATGACACAGGTGTGTGTGTTTGTCAGAGGACATATTGCAGGAGTCAGTTCTCTCTTTCCACCATGTGAGTCCCAGTGATGGAACTCAGGCTGCTAGGCTTGACAGTTACCAATGGACCCATCGTACAGGCCCTCTATTCCATTTTAAACTCACTCATCTGTCAATGAACTTTTAGGTTGAATCTCAATTTTGTATTATTGTAAATAATGCTGTAATGAACATGGCAGTACAGTTTCTCTTTGACACAATGATTTTATTCCCTTTGTATTCTCCTTCCATGCAGTGAAACTGATGTATCATATGATAATTCTGTTCTTCAGTTTTGAAAAAAATCCATACTGTTTGTCCATGATGGCTCTGAGTTTATTACCTTCTTATCAATAGTAGGAATGGATATTTTCTCTCCACATCATAACCAACTCTCATCTCCTTGTTTTTTGGTTAATAGGCTGATCTCCTGGGACTGCACACACAGATATTTGTGAGCCACCATGTGAATGCTAGGAACAGAATCTGGGACCTCTGGAAGCGCAGCCAGTGCTCTGAAACTGCCTAGCAATTTGAAAAATGTATATTTGCCTACTTTAAGTTGAAAAAAAAGAATAGACATACAAAATGTAATATTATTCATATTTCAAAAGAAAATTTTGTAGAGTGAGACATGTGAATAAAAAATATGGAAGACATTACTAATTGAATTAAGCTGGCATAGAAAAGCAAATAATGAATGATCACTCATCTATGTAGAATTAAAAACACTGCATCTCACATAAACAGAGAGCAGAGATGATAGCCAAGGCTCTGGGGTGTGCTTGTGTGTGGGATGTGGTGGTGCTGGTCAGAAGGAACAATTTTGAAGCTATGGGGGACGAATACATTCTAATAATTTCTAGACATCTAATGAGCACCTAGTGATTATAGATGGTAATATTGCATTACACAACTGAAATTTACTGAAAATAAATCAATGTTGGCACACACACACACACACACACACACACACACACACACACATGAATGCACACCCATATAGGGTAGCTATGTGAGATGATAGATGTGTTTATTAACTTTATGGTAATCTTTCCACAATGTATCAATATCAACACATTATATTTCATACCTCAAATGTACAACATTTTTATTGATTAACTAACTCTAAGTCAGCAAGGCTTAAAGTGTGTGTGTGTGTGTGTGTGTGTGTGTGTGTGTGTGTGTGTGTATTTGGGGTTACCTTCCAGGAGGTGGAGGGTAATGCAAAAGGGTCCTAACCAGTTCCAGGACAGGACCAAAGGTAGAGTGACTGATGGTGGCTGAGAAAAGGGAACCTTGTCACATCTGGAAGCAGAAAGATCCCACTGGGTTACCAGGAGCCCAAAAGAGGGAAGGATGTGAGAGTGTACCTGTGTACAGCAGAGCTGCAGAGTGTGGGAACAGTATTTAATGAGGCTTCTAGTGGCTAGGACAAAGATGATCATTACATGGGAGTGGAGAACACCTGTAGAGTAGACACAGTTGACCTTTTTAGCTAAATGAACTGTTTTCTTCAAATAAAATTGAATTCACAACTTCTACATGTATATCAGAGTAAAGTGACTCTCTCTGGGGCTTGGGCAGGAGCCCAGAGTGCAGCCTTGCTCTCAGCCATGAAATCACCCCTGCTTTGACTCCCTAACAACAGTCTCTAAGCCTGACTTGCAGAACCACTAGGGTTGCAAGGAACACAGTGTGGACAAACTTTTCTTTGTATATTTTTATTTATTTTATTTTTGCAAGCATGTGTATGTGGGAGCAGGAGTGTGTGCCAGGGTGGATGTGTGCAGGTCAGAAAACCACTTGAGTTTGCTCTTTCCTTCCATCATGTGGATCCCAGGGATCAAACTCAGGTAGGTCCCTATGTGACTTTACCACTAAGCCATCTCACCAGCCTTTAGTAAGACAACTTCTGATGTGGGAGGAAGGAGGACTAAGCACACATGTAGATGATTTTTTTCTTGCTATTATGTCCTTCATTGACAAGTCCAGTTAGCAGCTATGTGCAGTCCTCCTGAGCAAGCACAGCCTGGCGTCTGTGCAACACTTCTGACCACGCCATGATCGTCCTTGCAGAGTTTGTGTTGCTGACTCAAGAAGCCACTCTCCTAAGGCAGAGCCCCTTCTTTTCTTCTCCACCCCCACTTTGGCACCTCTATTGCTATAAATACACCCTGTGTGTGTAATTACACCCTGGAACAGAAGTGGCTCCAGTGCCTCCTTGCTCCAGGCTATTGTGTCAGCAATATACCTCCGCAAAGCATATAAAAAGACAAGCGACTCAGGAGGTAGAGAGAAAGAAAGGATAAAGGGGGAAATATAACAACAAACAAAACTCATAAGACTGCATTATGAGTCTTCCCAGGAGAATAAAAAGGCTCCAAAAAGGTGACTCCCGCCTCTGGAGCATACAATACGGTTTTTATAAACTTCCTGGTTTCTCTCCTTTTTTTTTTCCCTTCCCTATTTCATCTTTACACTGCATAACTTACTGAAGGAAATTAAATACAAAAGCTACTTGTATACTTGTATATTTAATTCCAAGTGGAAAAAAAAACCCCAAACTCCTGAATGTTGTAATATCACTAAGGAAGATGATGAAAAACCAGAGGCCAGAAAGCAGTCTTCAGACAGGTACTCCTTCCTAGCTGTGGCCCATGTACACCAAGACACAGCACACAGCTCCGCAGGATCCAAGCTTGATTAGAAAGTAAGGAAGTGATGCAGGCCTGGATCTTGCACATCAGCAGAAGCCTGGGACAATGACTCTGTCTAGGTTCTGGGCCCTGGCTGAGCCTGGCTCTGCCCAGCTCTCATCTAGAGATCACAGTTTTATTAAGACTGTATTAGTATGCTGCCATTAGATCTTCTCAATGAAGTGCTGATCAGGCTATGGGAAGAGTCTGGCAGGGACATCAGAGCATCCCATCTTTGGAAACACATCTAAGCTTGTGTTTAAACTTTTCTCCACTTCTGCTTGTTTCAAGCCCTAATGCCTATTAAGGAACGGAGCAAACCTGTGCTCTCCCTGAACTCATCTATTTATTGTCCATTCAGTCTTTCTTTCTCTGCTGTTCTTTGCCTCTATGAACATGTGTAGCTAAGGCCTTGAAGTTTGAATTCATTCAGTTGCCACTGATGTTCAGCCACCTTGGACAGTCTTCCCCTCTTTATTTATCTCTGTTTTTCTCTATAAGATGAATTCATCAAGCAGATTAAGGGAAAGTATGCCTATAAGATAATCAACAACAGTTACTGAAATTACTACTATGGGTATGTCATGTATGAAAGAAAACTACACTTAGCACACTTTAGACTCTGAGTCTCTCTCTCTCTCTCTCTCTCTCTCTCTCTCTCTCTCTCTCTCTCTCTCACACACACACACACACACACACACACACACACACACACACACAGAGCACAGAATCAGAGATGAAGTAGCACTGTGTGTCTGTTAAAAGTGCATCCCATGCACAAACCTTAAAATCTATGGATTTTAAGCAGACTGCTGAAAAGATATGAGGATCCTGGTGTTTATCATATTCAGGACACTCTCTGTGCTCAGAAAAACCCATTTACATAGGGTAGCACATTTCTATATGGAGGCTAGGAGAACTGGATGCAGGGTGGGACAGGGAGAGCAGTAGTATTAGTGTAAGGGTAAAGCCCTAATAAGAAAAATACCATCTGTTCAGTCTTCATTAATGAAGTGATTGGATTATACATGGTTTTCCCCAAATTACTTAGTGTGGTTTTCCAAATCATATTCAATTAAGAATATATAATGGATGAAGTGTGTGTGTGTGTGTGTGTGTGTGTGTGTGTGTGTGTGTGTGTGTGGTGATTGCATTTGATCTGCCAAGTATAAAAGAAATAATGCATTTTGGATAAGTGAACAGGGCATTTTAGAGTGTAGGTATATGGGTATGAGAGAGTGTTTCCCAACTTCAAGCTACTTGTCTAAGAGTTTTTTGTTTTTTCTTTCTCTCATACAATACATCCTAATTGCAGTCTCCCCTCCCCCACTTTTCATATTGTGGGTAATACTATAACTGTCTTTAGGAAGCTCTAACTCTGTTGTAATGCAGGTATCCCCAGAGGATACCTGAAAGCAAATTAAGAACAGAACTGAGAGCCCAGAGAGAATCAAGAGAAACTCAGAATAAATATGTCATATCTGATGGTGATATGTTGGATTATAGTCTTTAAAAAATACCTTAAAATAGTGCAACAATATTAAACATGAAAAAAGATGTTGACAATTTTTTGAGTTTTTGAATTTCAGCCCCACTGTCATGATATAGTAGGAATTCTCTGGCACAGTGCAGTAATGTGAGACGGGAATATGAAAAGACATGACGCTGAACCTTTAGTGATGATAAATAGGACTCAGGTTACAACACAATGAATGTCACTACCCTGCCCCATCAGGACATGTCTGTCTGAACCTGCATGTGCTCTCAAGATTCTGAAACACGATTACCTCTGGGAAGAAAACAATTCTGCGTATTTCTTCTGAGTAGCACAGACCAGGAAGGAGATGAGGTTCAGTCTGGTTTTTCTGTGAATTCCAGCATCATAGTGTCACTGATCAGTACGTGTTAAAGTTCTGTGTTCTGAATGTGTTCATGTAATGACCCCCTTTTTCTTCTTAAAAGCTGAGAGCATGAAGAATCACTTTAAAAATTTGCTGTCAATCTGTGAAGTCATCCCCTTGGATTTCTTTTATAACAATTTAATATTGATTTAAAAAAAACAGCCTCATGTGGAGAATTTGATGGGGAGGGTGGCAGATGTGGAGGGTGCTGTTCAGACATGTATGGGAAATAGCCCCAGTACAAACCTCCTCAGTAACAGATTATGAATGATACTGACCTACAAGGGATTCAGCTGGTAGACGAACTTGGCATTTCATTACCAGTTCTTCTTTAATGTCTGATTGATGTGATCTGGGAGTGGTGGCCTATAGAATAGTTACGGGGATATATTGTTTGGCACCATACCAGTCATGTAAATGACAAAATTCAACTAAAGCAACAAATCCGTGACTACAAACTTGTGTATGTTGTAGCCATTCCTTCAATTTTTAAAGAGGCATTAGTGTACTATACAAACATTGCCCACAAAGTTCCATGCAAGTAAAATGCACTCTGCCTTTATTACGGCCTCTGGTCTCCTTCCTTGTTGAAATTTGTTAACAGTTTTTGAACTTGCAATTGCAAACTTGCTTCCTACAGAACTAAGAGTAGTGTGCCACTTACCTCCAGCAGGTAGTGTGATGCTTGCTTCATGCTGTTAGCAACAAGATGTCTTTTCCACAAAAATGGAGGAAGTTTCCAATACTCCTATCCATGTCTCTGCCATAGTTCACTGTGCTCTGCATGGCCAACTTTAATAGCACCCTCAATAAACTTTTTAAGTATGAAAAGTATCACATGCAGGAGATTTTCAAGTTGACTTTTGGGAGCTCCATGTCTCTGTAAATCTGGACCAAGACCTTCCTTGAAAGAAATGTATGGCTCTATTCAATTCTTCTCTGGTCTCATCTGAAACAGGAAAAGTCCAAGGTCTTCAAGAAATATCCCATAGCTTCAAAAGCTCAAACTAACACAAGCTAGGACAATGTGAACAAAAAGTTTAGTCTGTTCATGTTGCAAAGAAGAGATATTTTATTATCCACACAAGGACTGGCACACTGCACAAGTGGAAATTGGTGTTTACTATGAAATAGTCATGATTGACAGCCTCTGTTTCAAATACTGGCCTATATCTTCCTGCCAAGAGGATGATCTCTATTGTAGAAGAGACTAGAGAATCTTAAGGATGCTTCTGTCTCCAGTAAGTCAAGATTGGCATAGCAGTTTTTTCATAACAACCCAAACTCCACCAATATGAATGTATGTGGGCACTGAAGATCACAGAAAAGATGAGTCTCACTAAAGACAATACCAAATGGCCACAGCCCAGGCTTCTTTTCCACTTACATCATGCATACCATCCTCCATAGCCAGCCAGCCATCCTTGGTCTCTCTGGCAGTGTTTGCACTAGCAATTATTATGACTTTATTATAGCCTCTTTCAGCAACTTATGAGTTTTACAGCCATATTACAAGTCTGTTTACAGTTAA
The DNA here is from genome assembly GCF_949786415.1 of Peromyscus eremicus. Taxonomy (NCBI): domain Eukaryota; kingdom Metazoa; phylum Chordata; class Mammalia; order Rodentia; family Cricetidae; genus Peromyscus; species Peromyscus eremicus. Next base: position 44,962,149 of record NC_081420.1, read on the forward strand.
ATGGCAGTGAGTACTATTAAAGTGAGTACTGTAGATATTTTTATGACTTACGTTTGCACCATCAGAAACATTCAGCGTCTGTAAGCAGTACCAGAACCCCAGTGAGATGGTTTAGGGCTGATCAAATGGGAAAATAAAGGGGCTTTGTTTTATTTGCCAGAAGCAGGTCTCCATCAGTCCAGGACTTGGGTTGGATCACTAAACTATGACTGCTTTGTGTATATGCCAATGCTAGAAACATCATCTACATGATTTAGGATATTACAATTAAGATAATTGTGTTGTAGTTAAAATTATTTGCTATTGTCAAATAATAAGACACTTAAATTCATATAGACAGGAAGTAAATGGTTTTTGGCAGAGATTACTTGGAAAAGGAAATAGGAAGTTATTGTTTAGTGATACAGAGTTTGAATTTGGGAAGATAAATGATCTACAGGCAGACAGTGGTACACAGCACTCTGAATGTACTTAATGCCACTGAACTCTTAGCACTGTTAAAATGGAAAGGTAAGGATACACACTATTACCTTTATGCAGAGGGTAAGGGGAGGAAATAATCTATACAGATATAGATGTTGTAAAATTACCCATCTAATGATGGCTTCCTTTGTTTGATGATACCAACATCTATGTTTAGTATAAGACATTCAGACTTGTCAAGGTCTCCAGTGTTGCTTTAGTAACAGTGTGATAAACATTTTTACCATCCTAAACTAAAATCTCCAGAAGCCTGTTTACAAACTGAGAAGTTCAGTTAGAGAAACTGCTAGGACAGCAATTACTATTTTGTACAGTGTTGTCACCTACAAATATTAGAAAACCCTGATAAGTACACGCACCTGAAATACACTCTTGGTAGTGGATACAGTTCTTACTCTTCTCATAAAGATGATTCACATTCTATTCCTAAGACCAAAACCGCCTGCATTATCAAAAGACAATTCCAAACACTATGAACTTGGGATCTCCTGCATGGTAAACAAGCATCCTGTCACCATAGCCTCAACTCAAGTTCTACCACTGCCCTTTTGACAAAGTTTCTGTAATTCTTTCTGACCTTCCTTAGCCTTGTTACCTTGAATGGTCCTGTAGTATCAGAGTATAGAATCACACAAGATTGGATCTTGAAATCTGGTGAAAGAATATATCTTCATATTTCTTGAAAATGTTTTCCACTGTGGTCTTGCTTTACTGCTGAGAAGTTTGATATCAAAAGTGCTGGAGAGCGACAACAATGCATGGGGGTTTCCACAGCAGTGTGAACACACTTAGTGTCCCTACCTGCACAAACAAGGGAGAAAATGGCAAGCAAGTTTTATTTCATGTATGCTTTGCATAGAAGTTTTGCCTTAAATCACCTATTTGATGCCTGGAAGTAGATCGTCACCTGGGGACATGGTAGCAAGCAAGGAAATCAGATGTTTGGTCATCTTAGAATTTACGTTCTGATGTTAATTAAAAACTCCAAGGGGTTGTAATAACAACAGAGTAAATAAGAACCTGAACTGGAATAGAATAACGGTCTATTGTTTGACACAAAATGTAAATATAGAATTTATATTTTAAGCTTGTTTTGTCTAGTTTTTGCCAGTTTTTTCTCATAAATAGTTATTTTTCCTTCTGCCATCTTGAAAGAAAATGAATTTTTTCAGGTTATAATAAACATCTGGAAAGTATTTTAAATCTACAAGGAAATGGCTCTTCTTGACACATAGTGCTTACTCTATAAGCCTGAGGAACTGAGTTTGGATCTCTAACCCTATGTACAAGTTGGGTGTCTAGAACCCCATCACTGAGGGCTCTTCAGGCAGATTCTGGGGCTTCACCTGCTGGCTAATCAGTCTAGCACATTACAGTCTCTTGCTTCAATGAGAGGTGCTGTCTCAATAAACAAGGTGGACAGTGACATCCAACTCAGAGAAGAGCATTCAACTCAGGTCTTCAAATTCTACATGTACATACATGGATGCACATACCAGCTCACACATGCACATATACCACATATACATACATATACTACACACACACACACACACACACACACAGAGAGAGAGAGAGAGAGAGAGAGAGAGAGAGAGAGAGAGAGAGAGAGAGAGAGGAGTAAGTGTTGACAAACATTGAACGTAAATTGTGAATCTCAGAATAAACTAAATGGAGGGAAGATTGTTATAAGAAAATATAGTAACAGCAAAAAATACTGAAGGAAAAATGAAATGCTAAAGGAGAAATAGAGTAAACATGTTACTGTAGAAGACATACACAGGAGTAAATATTTTAAAAAGCCATATCATAATATAACATGTCACAGATAGGTAATATAGTAGACAGACAGACAGATAGATAGATAGATAGATAGATAGATAGATAGATAGATAGATAGATAGATAGATAGAAAGGTAGATAGGTAGGTAGATGAATGGATGGATGGATAAAGGGAGGGAGGGAAGGAGGGAAGGATGGATGGATGGATGGACAGACAGGTAGGTAGATAATTTGTGGTATTTCAGATTCAGCCAGCAGCTGGCACATAGTAAGCAAGATTTTCATCACTGAATTACATCCTTAACACCTCCCCCAGTGCTATATAATTTTGAGTTGATTGATCATAGCACTCGAGAGTGAGCAATCCTTCCAAGCAGTGCTTGCCTGTGGAGATTCCAGATCGTTCTTTTTTTTTTTTTTTTTTTTTTTTTTTTGGTTTTTTCGAGACAGGGTTTCTCTGTGTACCTTTGCGCCTTTCCTGGATCTCACTCTGTAGACCAGGCTGGCCTCGAACTCACAAAGATCCGCCTGGCTCTGCCACCACCACCCGGCTCGTTCTTTTTAATCAGAGGCACTACTGTTGGGAGCCAGGAGTGCTGACATCTGTGATAAGATGGCCTTGAATTCAGGTGGTAAGACAGATAGATGGATACATGTCTTGGAGAAACAATTTTCTTAAGCGTTGTTCTTGGGTTTGGGGATGGAATGATGGATCTAATTGGAATTAGAATCAGAATACACAACTCAATACTTTCTTAGTTTAGAAGCATGTTAGTGTCCTGACATTGCAACCACTTTTTGTGCTTTTCATCTTAATTCCAGACAAAATCATACAGAGGATGTTGCCTAACCTAGCTTTTACCTCCTTGGGCCCTGAATTGATTTTATTTGTTATTGGGGCCTATGAGTAACAGGCGTAATAATAACATTAGCTTCATCTAGTCAACACTGACTTATTGCTCTGTGTCAGGTGCTATGCTTGTAAAGTGGTGCATAAATGGAGTTAACATTTAACTATTGCTAGTTTTATATGCATTGCTTCATCTAATGCTCACAAAAACATGGTGAAGTAGTATCATTACTCTTCCTAATCCACAACTAAAAAACGGAAACTGAGATTAAATATACTGCTAATGTACCCTGGCCAATAAGGCAGAAAGAGCTTTACTTCAGATCCTTTTAGGTCACAGCTTATTTACTCAGCCATTGTGCTGATTCCAAGTAGTCACTTTAATCAGAATTGGATAAATGCAGAGACTGCAATTACAGTGGCTGCCTGTTTTTGCTGCTGTAATGGAGGATGTTTGACACTATCCTTACCAAAACTGTTATACTGAAAAAAAAAAAAAACCTGCTGATTTACTCATCATATTTGGGAGTCAATACTCATCTTTTTAAATTCTCAGCACTAGGAGAGGTCTCGGTTCTTTATAGTTTTAATTTTTTAGAACCTAATAAACCAATTATTTTTGTGTGACATACACTATGTAAATTGGTAAGAAAAGAATCACAGTCTGCCTTAACCTAATAGGAAAATGAATAAAACATCACCAGGAAAGTCATTTAGAAATATCACTAGCTATATATGAAAAAGTTTTTAAAACACATTAAAATAATAATGGATCACTCTAACCAAGGCTGGTTTAAAAACAAGTATCATCAAATGTTTCCAAGGTATGAAGAATGAATGGCATTTTCAGAAATAATTTAGAGAGCAGTTTGGTCAGTTACAGCAAAAGCCAGAGACTCTGCATACTATTTTCTTTATGTGTGAAACATTGAACCTAAGCATCATGTTACACAGCCACCAGAATCATCAAAGAACTAGTCATAATAGAACTAAATAAATACACTTCAAATCAGTCAAATTTAGTCTCAGGCAACGTTAATTCAAGTTTAATCATATTAATTTTGGAAGATCCAAGTTTAGTACTGTAGTATTAATATTACAATTTAATTTCATGTGCCTGGTAAAACTCAGAGGAATATCTGTAGCTGTAGAACACCAAAAATAAAAAGAAGTCATATCAGATTCAGTGTACAAATGTGAAGTCCCTGGGATGAGGGAGGCCAAATCATTTGGGCCTGTAAGTTCAAGATGAGCCTTGGCAACAAAGCAAGTCCCTGTAACAAAACAGAAGAAAACAGGACTAAAGAACAGGAAAGAAAATGATGAGGCAACAATATTATTTTACTGAGTTTATGCACTTCAAGGTGTAGTTTTTGTGTACATGTTATATGTAAGTTTCGTCTATGATCGTGCTTTGTATTATTCTATTCCTTAATACACAGACCTTCTGAAGAAAATTCTCAGGGTGAAATACCTTCTCATATCCTCAAGCCTGTTTATATCAGTGTGGTTTCTCTTTTAGTTTTTATAAACTTTATCTCTAAGAAGGTCCACTCTGTTGTGGCAGCAATACAGCCTGAGAAGTTTCCAAAATCAATAGTTCCTTGAGCTTGGCCAAAGACAGGCTGACAGCAGATCCCTTGGTGAATCTGGGGTGTTGGGTAGGGGACACAGCTGCTAGACACATAGCATTTGGTTCTAAGTAGGACTTGTCCACACAGTGAGCGCTTCTGCCTGTTTTCTAAATGATGGCTCTGAAGCATGTCACCCCAGGGTTCACTCAGTTCCTCCTTGGTGGCCACGGGCCAGTGCTTCCTCCTGAAGGTCATCATTTTATTTGAGCTGATACAAGATGCAAAGCAACCTGAAGGCAGGTAAGGAATGTACTGCTCATGGTCCTTGTGAGAACTCCAGGTCAGAGAGTGGAGGGGAGACCTTCCCAGACATCATGTATGTGCTGATGTGACCATTTCTTGTTGCTTCTGTGTAACTTCATCTGGGATTCAGATTTGGTTTTTATTCTTACCTGCTTCCAGATATTTCACAAAAGATTTCAAATGGGCCTGTGTCTAACACCTTCAACACAAGCTGGCTCCAAGGATTATATGAAGTAGGTGGGATTCACTTAGCAGCTTTATCAGGGAAGTTTTATGAAAAGTTAATTCATCTGTGTGAAATGCCTACAGAGCCTTGCCTTTTAATCCAATGTGTGAGTATAAAATTGATGACTTTGTTAGCTGCTCCAACCCAAAGGCTCCTTTAGGAACATGCTTGCATCAAGAGTTAGATCCTTGACTTGGATTTGACAGTCTAATTCACTAACTCACTTTTCATTTTCCTTGTTGGAACTGGTGCTAACAGGGATGACATCCGGAGCTGGAACACTGAAATTCAATCCAGCTGTTACTACATGAACCTGGATGTGGAGTTTGCCACCCACTCCCCTCGTCTCATTTTCAAAATGAAAAATGGTTTCCTAAGACCTGCCAGCTCACAAAGTAGGATTCTGTGAAAGGTTCATTGGATACATATGATAAGATTGAGACAGGAAGCAAGCAAAAACTTAAGCAGAAAGCAGTATCAAGTTGGGGCTGGAAAATGAAGACCAAGGATAATAGATACTGAATTAAATAAACAATGTAAAATGGCCAGTCTGAAAAGATTCACTTTCAATGTGGCATCAAGAATCATAAACTTAGGTTGGTATTTCCTATCTACAAAAAACAGTTAATGTAGACTATATTTAAGAGACACTGAGATGCACACCCATAAATATATGAACTATTTTGTAACAAGGGAGAAAAGTTGAATATTGATTAATGTTTGGGAAGTATTCTGGAATGTAAACATAATGACACTTGGAAAGAATGTGATGGGAAGAATGTCTGTATGTTTACTATTGGAATATATTGTTACTGAAGGATTGAGGTAGACACTTGAAGAATAGCATCTTGATAATAAGTACTAAAATTAGGTGTAGGTTTTAAAATTATGCCTTGTTCCCACATCCTTTCATTTCACCATGGGCCATTAGACATAATCCTTTTATTCCTAAGTATTTGCCTCCAAAACAAGTGAACCTTTGCTCTAGGTTGTTTCTTAGGGGGTGGAAAGGATCAGAAGAACAAAGGAAACAAGAACACAAATCAACATATAAACAAGCACACACACAAACCATCCAAAAGTCAAGAAGTATTCCAGCTGACTTAGATTATTTAATTGGTTTTATGAAACAATTGTCTAAGCTTTGAGTATAATTGAAAATTGATTATATTATTTTAAAGTATTCTATTTATGAGCTGCTACAAAAACAACTGTGTAGCAAGTTCTTTAATTGCTACTAATTCAAGTAGTTAAGGACAATAAATAATAACAATAGCAAACTCTGGGCCTAGCACAATTCAATCCCCTTTTTCATTCATCCTTTTCCATTCTTTTCATTGATTTATTTAACAAACATTTCTTACTTCACCTCTTAATCTGCCAGGTACTTGGCTAAGGTCAGTTGACACTTTTGGTTAAAAAAAAAAAATACCAATTCACCAAGAATTTTCTGGATGAATTAAACTGGATTGCTGAATCTGTATCATTTTCTATAATACAGGCCTTTGTGCAAAAATCTTGTTAGTTTTAATAATATGCTTGTCTCCATTTCTATATTTCTGAAACCAAGATATGTTGTAAAAATCAACGTGCATGAGACACAACAGCTACAGAAACATGTCTCCATCTCCTCTGACCCAAACATAATGAGCTGTCTGTCAAAGGAGGAATCAGTGGTCTCCACATTCCAGTAACTCTGAAATAAGGGATTGACAGTGTGGGAACAGTCACATAAATAGTGTGTTCTATGACAAAGGCATCTAGTATCTAAGCAGCATAAATAAGCATAGAGAACAAATCATTGGAAATCAAAATAGCATTCTGTTGTGAAACTAAATAGCAACTCCTGCACTACATTATGATAAAGCCAGATGTTTGGATATACTTAGTGTCTGAATACGTAGTCCTCAAGAATAAAGATTAGTGTATTTAGTCATAACAAAGTAATTATTTTTAATTGGGATATTGTTCAGAACAATTTCTACAATTGACCATCATGATCATGAAAGAACTATAAGGTGGCCCCATCCAGCATGAGAAAGAGCACACAATTAATCAAAGATAGATTTACTTAGGACTTGGCTTGTAAACACTGGCAAACATCAACCACGGCAGAATTCAGTTTTAGTGTATCTGCTATAGGGCTGCAATTCTGACTCTAGTCAACACTTTCAGCTGCCACAGTTTTCCCATGAAATCATATTATAATTGGTTAGATAATTGGAAGTTGTGTTCCTGACCAAGGACTCAGCAGCAAATAAATCACAGATATAACCAACAATATGTCACACAAGCAAGATACAACAACCATGAGCTTCTAGGAACCATTTCAATTAGTATAATTATTATCCTCATCCTATAAAATGGTCAAGGATCTACAAACAGCACATAAAACACAGACCAAGTGTATCATAAATTTGGCTGATTTAAAACCAATAGCAAGCTAGCTATTGTGAGCATTGAGTTCAGACTTTGCTAGGCTAACACCGAAGACCTGGGTCATCAAGCAAAACACAGCAAGCTGCGAAAGAGCATTTTAAACAGTGCATTCTTTGCTCCTTGTAAATTCTACTGCAGCAAATTTGTCAAATAAAAGCCAACATTATTTCTTTAAATGCAAGACTTTAGGAAAGAGTACTTAGGATATGATACCAGCAGACCTTAAATTTAAATTTTAGCTAACCCATTGACCTCCCTTCATACCAACCTATAGCTTGCACATGTATGTGCACACAGGCTTACTTGCCTTACTCTTGCATAAGTCCACTGCTAGGATAATTCCACCACTAACATTCTACTACCCAAGGTAAACAATCTAAATTAGAATAGTACACTTGCTATGTAAATGTAATTTCAAGATAAATTCCACTGTCCATTATTCCAATCATAGTTATGCATTCAGAAAGGAACTCTAGAGTATCTGTTGCAAAATGTCCTACTGACATATTTCCCAAAAACTTATGCCTCACAATAGCAAAGATTTCAAAGCTCACTAACATATTTAGAAGTGTCTCTCCTTTGCAGATCTGCATGCTCACTTGCAGCTGAGCAGTGCTATAATGCACTCACTTTTCTGGGTTGTCTTTGGCCTTTGGGGTAGACTCAGGCTTGCTACACATTTACTGTAGCTGGAGAGTTTTCTCTCCGGGTCCCGCCAAGCCCAGGCAATCTGACAGCCCACTTATAAAATAAACACACAGACGCTTATGTTATTTAAACTGTTTGGCCTAATGGCTCAGGCTTCTAGCTATCTAGTTCTTACATCTTAAATTAACCCATTTCTATAAATCTATACCTTGCCACATGGCTCGTGGCTTACCTGCATCTTCACATGCTGCTTGTCATGGCAGCGACTGGCAGTGTCTCCCTCCACCTTCCTGTTCTCTCAATTCTCCTCTCTGTTAGTCCCACCTATACTTCCTGCCTGGCTACTGGCCAATCAGTGTTTTATTTATTGACCAATCAGAGCAACACATTTGACATACAGACCATCCCACAGCAATTTACGTTGGAGCTTAGGTTGAAAGAGGCACCTCTGCTTATAGCCCCATTCATGGAAAATAACCAAAGTCAAGAGCCAAGCCAAACTCACAAACGCATCAGAGACTTGTCAGTGTCATATCCACTAACATTCTACTACATTTAGGAGGCACACTATCATGATGTTGCATAGATAAAAATCTTACGGCTAAATCTAGCTACAGTGGATCAAGTAGACAAACTCCTTTTGCACAAGAAAGGGGAATAAATAATATTTGCTGAACAATAATCCCAAACTCCACATAAACATAGCATTTGAGAATGGGATTAAGGACAGAGATGGTAATGTAGGGCAGAAGAAGGAGTGGGAGAAGTTAGTAATATGGATGTTAGAGAAACAATATGGAAATTGAATAGTTTATCAGCTCCATAGATACTCACATAAAATTCATCATAATAGGCATATATATGCATATAAGAGACTTTAATTGGGGTTACTCCACAATGGGGGGGAAATTTCAGTAGCTATAGGTGACTAAATAAAAAGCCCAGTGGCACATGTGGTATACCTTCCCTCAAGTTGTTGGTCAGATCTGCCTTGAAGATTCCCAAATCAGTACAGGCTGATGCCCTTGCTCTTGGTTGCACAACAGAACTTCATGGTAAATGGTCCTTAAACTGTGTGTTCTTGAGTTAACAAGCTGGCATATTGATGTTTTCTGGTATTTGATGTTTTAAATAACATAGAGATAACTCAGAAGTTAAGAGTGTTTGCTATTCAATTATGAGGACCTGAATTTGGATCCTAGCACACACGGTGGGAGGCTCACTTTGCCTGTAACTCCAGTTCCAAGTGATCTGATGTCTTCTTCTGGTGAAAATTTGTGTGTGTGCGCGCGCACACACACACACACACACACACACACACACACACACAGACATGCACAAATAATGTAGAATGTAGAAGTAAAATAACTCAATTTTACGTGTATGCACTTTTGATGAAGGAATGTTACCAACACATTTCTGAGTGTTGGATTGCAGACACTCAGTATTTCTATGCTTTTTTTTTTTTTCTTTTATGTTGTGAGGCAGGGTCTCACTATGTAGCCCTAGCTGGCCTGGAATTTGTAGAGGTCTCCCTGGCTTTGCTGTGCCTCCTGAGTGTTTGGATTAAAGGTATGTACCATCATGCCCTACTCATTTGTTTCTTTATATCACACAGATATTACTACCTTTAAAATATCCTTATATGAAGCTATATCATTCACAAGTAACCCAAAAACAGTTATAGAACTTAAGACATAAGATTAATTGACCATAATTAGGATTTTAAAAACTTCAAACAGTTGGTTGAAGTAAACATGAAGTCATAAGAAATTTTAAAAGGAGATTGAATTTGTTAGGTAATCTTTGCCACTGGGAAAGTAGCCTCGGGATAGCCAAGGCAATAATAACCAATTATTCAGAAGAGTTGATGAGTCAGTCATGTTAACACATTCCTGTAATCTCAGCACAGGAAGACAGAATGATAATGAGTTCAAGGCCAATCTGAGTTACATAAATATGTCCCTGCCTCAAAAAACAAAAACAAAAACAAAAACAAGGTTTGGGAGTGCAACACAGTGGTACAGCACTTGTTCAGAATTTGCAGGCCTTGGGTTTGGTTCCTAGCACATCAAAAGATCCAGTATGCAATATTAGTGGTTTTTCAGTAATACAATAGAGATTTGATAAATGCTAGGTAAAAAACCATAGTTGTTAATTATGTTATACACTTCCTTCATATTGTTCAATCTGCCAATTGTTATAAAATATCTCTCCAATGTTCTCCAATGTTCTGTACATGCTCTAAAAATTCTTTAGCTCCTTTAGAGGGAGGAAAAATCTTGAATTTTATTGCCCTTCTAACCCACCATTTCTGTTTTATATTAGATAGAGTAGGTAGGTTGCTCTTATAAAACTATCTCCCACAAATGTAGACATCCAAAGATCAAAAAGTTTAAAAGTACAAGTGAGAGGTGGTGGCAATCCAAACAGCCACAAAAATTCCTTTCGTCTCATGATCTCCTCATTCTTTCGGTCTTTGCTGTTACCTGCATGACGGTCTGAGTTACACTGTTACCCGGGTTCTAAGGCACTGGGATGAGAGAAGAAGTCTGTCATCTTGGTCACATCAGGCTGCTGTAATGAAATTCCATTGTGGGATGAAGGGCAATGAAAAATATGCATTTCTCACAGTACTAGAGGTTAAAGGGGCCAGCTTCCTTATTGCAGATTATGCCTTCATGTTTATCCTCTAGTGTCAGGAAGAAGAAACCTGTATTTCTACCTTCCTCATAGTTCTCCATACCAGGAGAGATTCACGTTTATGACATGTTCTCACACTAATCACTTCCCCAAAATTCCACTTCTTAATACCATCAAATTGGAACCCAGGATTTCACAATGTGAGATTTGGCTGAAGACAAGTGTTCTTCCCTAATGTTTGTCCTTTTTGTTGAAGATCATTATACAGCTATGCAAGGCCCTTTCCACTGAAGAGAGCACAGCTAAACGGTTGTTGTGAAAGGAAATGAGAATTTTTGTGGCAGCTTAGATTTCACCATCTCTCTTTTAGTTAGAAACAGAATAAAAATGAGAGGGAAGTCAGTGTTCAGCACTCCCTCTACCTACTGTAAAGGGTCTTCATCAGATGGGCAAAATAGGGAAACTCTATTAGTTTATTGAACATCAGGCTATGACTACAAGAAGTGAATCAATTGAGTTCAAGAATAGTTGGTTTGTTTTATTGGAATTTCCTTTTATATGTCCTGTTTTCTCTCAGGGAAAAGAGAACACAATGAGTGAGACTGTTCTGGAAGAATACAATCAGACTTCAGGACAACCCAAGAAGAGAAAGGAAATTGGATACATTTGGTACTCATCCTCACTATGTACATTGTTGGTTCTGCCTGAAGTTCCATTCTTGGTGATTAATTCTTCATATGACAACATTAAAACAGTCAGAATACCTTAAACTTTGATTCTGAATGGCTAGGTAATGCTTGATGCAAGAATATTTATGTAGTTGTCAGAAAGACTTAGTGCCTTAGAGTCCGTGAAAACATTAAAAAAACAATCCCTTCAGAAGTAGTGAGGACAGGATAGCTACTGGTGTGTTGCTCAGGCTTGTAGAGCCCTCTCCCCACTACTCTGTCCCTCCTCTCACAGGAAGACTCTTTCTGATTGGGCTCATTAGTCATTCTCCCTTAGCCACTTTGTAGGTGCAGGTAACACACATAATTTTATCAGTTTGATGTTTTCTTAATTTCCATGTCTGTTTATCCAAAGCCTGTCAGATATCTCTATATGGATTTCCCACACTACCTCAAACCAAGCCTACCTGATTCTCCATCCACCTTTCCTACAAAATCAGCTTCTCCTGTGCTTCCCATGTGATTTTCTTGATGCCATCATCCAACACATCAGCCAAGCCAGTCACTCTGGAATTCCCTTTGAACCCTCCATTTCTTACTCTCCATTGCAATATCCAGGAAGTCCTACTAATCTTCTAAATGACCATATTTCTGGAGTTTCTTGATACAGATTTAGGATTGGGGGTCATAAATAGTGTAATAACTGATAAACAAGTTTTTGTGTCTCTGTTTGCTCTTTTCTCTGCTGTAATACTAACATGACTCCCTGGATACCTAGGGAGGGTCAGTCTGACTATCTGACTCCCTAAGTAAAATCCTTAAGTGACCTCAGGATGAGAAACAGAGAAGCATTCTTCCAAGGTGCATTCTAGCCCACTACAGCCTAGCCTCCTCCTCCTCCTCTTCCTTTGTGCTCAGCTTAACCCTCATCCCAGCAACTTTTTCCTTCTACCATCAGCTGGAATCCCTTAACTGTCTAGCTGAGCCAATGTTTTGCTCGTGCTTTTTACTTCTATAGGATTCTTCACAATATTGCCTGCCTCTTGCTCAGCCTGGAGGGATCCTCTCTGAGAATATTTTTGAGAAACTTCTCCTATCACCTTCTTAATAATTTGGGTTGGTAATGTCTTGCAAGATCAAGTGAGGAAAAGCAATCTGTACTGGCTGGTTCATTTCCTGAGAAGGACCCTTATTTGTTTCCATAGTCCACTATAGGTTACTAAATTTACCTGTTTACAGTGTATTGAGATTACCTGTATGTCTAGCTCACTGGATAGACTGTAATTTCTCAGAAGTCTTGGTTCTTCTTATAGCCAAGCTGCCAAGTTGATCCTATAAATATCAGTGAAAAAAATTGATCCTTTGATTATGCCTCATTTTGAGTAATGCATGCCACATATCCTTGAAAAATTCGTAACTGTGAGTGAAATTAAGCAGACTACCACCAGAAGTCCTGGAAAACTCAACTGTACCTGTCACCTGAGTTCTGTATGAAGGTATTGCTAGGCAGAAAGAGTCACAAAAGAGGGTAGGATTTCTCCAGGAAGGATGGAAGGATGTGCTCTGACTCAGCTTATCTTGAACCCAGCCCTTCCAACTCCATTCTGCACTGGTATAAGGGTTGCATCCTCATACATGATGAAGCTTTGGTGGTTCTAAGTTGGTTCTGTTTCTTCCTTCTCTTCTATTTTCCTTTGCATGACCAAAAAATTTCTTTGTCCCAAGTTTATTAGCATGGTTTATTGATTTGTAAATCTTCTCTTTGGTCTCAAAATGTTGCTGGGCTTCCAAATGGAAAAGACAGAATGACCAACCTTTAACTGTTATAAAGGAGTGATGATATGAGAGGATGTGGCTAGGGATTAATGAATAAATAAGCATCTTTAAGCCTTAAGTGTTTGGTACAATGATTTTGGAAATTCAAAGCATGTTCATTGGTTGATAATTTGACTTGAGACTTGATGCTGCCATTGAATTTCTACTCTGTCCTAAGAGAAATCCCCTATGTCAGGCTGGCATCGAAGGCAATGGTAACTGTTTCTGGGCTGGGTGACCTGAAGTTCATCATTTATCCCTGCATCTCCCATTGCAGCATGCCAATTCTTGGTATATTTCTGCCTTTGTCTTCACTTCAGATATACAGATAGAAATTTACTAACATAAACATAAAAAATGATTGTTATAAGAATCACTTTAGCAGTCACAGCAAGAGGAAACTTTCATTTCTAATTTTTATTTTCCACAAATGAGGATACAACTAGACTACTATTTCAACTTGTACATAGATTATAACGACTCCTAAAAACAGGGAGTTATAGGTGTGTGAATTCTATGTTTTGGGAGTTTACAGTTCCTGAAGTCTCTGAAGACGCAAAGGTCCTTACAAAGGGGAACTACAAAGTCTCTGAGACAGCATCTCCATGGGGTCAGAGAGAAGAAAGAGTGACTTTCAGCAGGAGTTCTGAGGCCACAAAAGGGCCCTAAGGGAAAAGTCAGCATGGTGAGACTAGGCTCAGCATGATCTGGATCACGTTCACCTCCAACAGTTGCCATATCCAGGAAAGGAGATGCAAGTGCTTTTCCAGTAGAAAAGATGTGGTGAGTAGATGCAGTTACCACAAGCAGGGGCCTCTTCACCTTCCCACCCACTGTCACCTGCCACAAGGTCTAGGTCTGGTTCCAAAGCTACAAACTTATCAGGGTGTTGGTTTTATCTTCCTACTTCTCAGAAGTTCCAGGTGGAACTGTGTGTACTTCTGTACTTAAAGAGATTGAATGGACATAGAAGAAGTAGGATTTAGTCGGCTAGATAAATAAAATGCTATCTCACAATAGGGAAGTTGTAGTTGCAGCCATTTCTGTGCATTATTAAAATTAAACATAACTATTTTATTCCATCTTGGAAAAATTGGACAGACACTGCTAAAAATTCAAAGGAGACATAAGACATTCAGTATTAACCAAGGATACATTTATTTAAAAACAAAACAAAACAACTATTATACCCATGTCACCGTGTGGATTGTTTCTTCAGAACTATAAGGGGAGGCACTTATATTTTACAGGAGGGTTTAGAAGAGTCTTGGATGTCTGAGTTTAGTATTTCTCTCTGTCAGATTTTATATCATCTGTCTTTCAGGATTAGTGAGATGTTTATCGCATATCCAGCATTTGGTATAAAATTGGCCAGGGTACAGGGGATGACATCTCACCTGCCTTGTCTGGAGGTGGAGGCAGCAGCATCTAAGCATGAATCTCAGGCAACTATTTAACTCTTTGATCTTGCCCAGTAAAAAATCAAAGCAAAACAGCAAAACATCTTCTTTCTCCATTAAGTGGTTCATACACCCTGCCCCAGTGCTCATGCCTCAGGAATCCAGTGTGGCTTGTGGGGCAGGTTCTTATGTCTTACCAAGCGGGGAGAACAAAAAGGCCCAGGCAAAACTGAAAAATATGTGTGCTTAAAGGAAGTTGAATTGCTACACCATATGGTAACTCTATACATAACTGTTTGAAGAACTGTGAAACTATTTCCAAAGTGGTTGTGTCATTTTATATGCCCTACAGTAATGCATGTTGGGTATACCACTTGCAAACCCTTATAAGCATTTGCAATTTTCCTGAGTAGAGACATACTTGTGGAAGCAAGTAGAATCTTCTGCATTTTTTTTATTTTACACATGACTAAGAAATGCATCAAACATCTTTTATTTATGTATTAGCCGTTCATATACCTTTTGGGGAAATTACTACTCAAATTCTTTTCCATGTTTCAAATCGTGCTATTTGTTTCCAAGTTTTAAAAGTTATTTAGACATTAAAATTACAGTATTGTTTTTCAAATAGTTGTATAAATATGACCCTTGATTATTTAATATTTAGTAGAGTTGACCATTCCAATCCTTTGTGTCTAGGCTTACCTATGAAATTTTTTCTGTCTTTGTATGTATGTGTATGAGAGAATGTTGATGCAATCATGCCACTGTATGTGTGTGTGTGTGTGTGTGTGTGTGTGTGTGTGTGTGATGAAGTCAGAGGGCAATGTCTGGTACTGGTCTTCACCCTCCATCCTGTTGGAGACAAGTTCTCTTGTTGTTTACTGCTACACAGGCTAGACTAGCTGTCCTATAGATTCCAATTCTCTAGTCTCCCCCTTCTATTTTAACATAGGAGTACTGGGATTACAGATTACTGTGTCTAGCTTTATGTAGGTTTTAGGGATCTGAGCTTACCTCTTCACCTTTGCATGGCAAGGACTTTATGCACTGAACCATTTTCCCAGCCCACATTTTAAAAATTACTAATTAATATTCTTAGTATTTATAAGTATATTAGTATTTTCTATTTCTTCTTGGTTGTTCTAAAGTTTGAATTTTCTAGGAATTTTCCCATTTTAGCTATTATTTTAGTCAATGTCCTATTGCTGTGAAGAGACACTATCACCATGGCAACTGTTATAAAGGAAAATGTTTAACTGGGGCTTGCTTACAGTTTCAGAGGTTTAGTACATTGTCATCATTTCAGGGAGAATGGCAGCACACAGGCAGACATGGTGCTGGGGAGGTACCTGAAAGCTCTACATCTGGATCTGAAGGGAGCAGGAAGAGCGAGGCAATGGACCTGGCTTGAGCATTTGAAACCCCAAAGTCCACCCCTAGTGACACACTTCCCCCAATGAGGCCACATCTTCAAATAGTGCCACTCCTTGGTGACGAGAACATTCAAATCTATGAGTTTATGTGGGCTATTACTATTCAAACCACCAAAGCTACATAATTAGAAATGTTAGTATTTTTCTTCTTTTATCTAATATAAGTCAGAATATATTTTATTCTCAAATTTAGTAATTTGAGTTTTCTTTTCAAATTCTTGGTCAAACTGGTCTATTAAATTCATTAGTCAAAGAACCAGCTTTTACTTTGGTTGGTTTTTAATCTATTAATTTTTTATTATCTATTTCACTTATTTGGCTTTTAACATTTATTGTATGTTTACTACGCTTTGTCTTGCTTTGAATTTTGTTTGGTGTTCCACTGCCCAGTTCCTTACAATGACTGTTTAGTGTATCAGTTACTTTTCAAAATTTGTTGTGATAGAATATATTAACAAAAGTAACTTCAGGGTCAAAGGGTTTGTTTTGGCTTACAGTTCCAGAGGGTTATAATCCATCATAGTGGGGAATTCATGGCAACAGGAAGAAAAGCCATGGCACAAGAACAGGTAGCTGACTGATCATATTCTACCTACACAGGGAGGAGAGAGAGAGAGAGAGAAAGAGAGAGAGAGAGAGAGAGAGCAATATGAACATAAAGGGGGTGAATAGGGAAGGTGGAGGAATCTGGGAAGCGTTGGAGGAGGGGAAGGAACATGATAAAATATAATGTATGAAAAAGATTTTTAAAATAAAATATGTAATTTAATATATATTTTGGAGCTTGAATTCTACCCGTTTATCAGTATCTGTTATTGTTGCTATTACTGTTAATTCAGTTTTTTTTCTTAATAAATTTTCTAAAGTCTATGCATTGGTTTGGATATGCACCTCACTCTAAAAGGTCATATTAAAAGTTCACAGGAACAAATTAGGGAAGGAAATATTTGCTCTGGTTCTTGGTTTCTGGAGAATTTCAGCCCATTATTGAGTTAGGAATCTCTTAATTCTTGCTTGAGGGAGTGTGTGCCTCTCCAATGTCAGTGGACCAGGAGGAAGACAGAGAAGTATAACCAGAGGCAGGCCTGAATCCTGCTTCTGGTGACTGCCACTATCTGGCTCCCATGTTTGGAACATTCTATAACATCCCCAAACAGCACCATAATTGGAGGACCAAGTGTTTGAACTCATTACCTGTGGAGACAGTTCACATTCAAACAATAACAATTGGTCATCAGCTATAGTTTTACTGGGAGTTGGTGGCAGCTTTAAGATGTGGGACCTAGTGGAGGTGGTTTCTTGGGTCACATAGAGCATGTTTTTTGGAAGAAAGAACTAGTTTTTAGCCTCTCTGTTTCTCAATTTTATTCTTTTGCTCTTTGGGCCATAAGTGAACAGATGTGCCCCACGGTCGTATGCCTACCAAAATCAGATGCCTTGCCAGTGATTCCAAAACAGCAGGGCGATACATGTCTGGTGTCTTCCACGGAAGCACATCCTTGTTATTTCTGTTGATTACCACAGGCATTTGCTATAGTGACAGAAAGATGAACACAGTCTTTTTCATATGTCTCTACTCAATTATTTTATCAGTCCACAGAGATTAGACCAAAGTTTCCTGCCAAGCTCTTTTTCCAGTCTTTTCTAAGGGACTCTCTCTGTGTGCTGAAGGATGTCATCAGTGCTCAGCTAGGCAGTTTATACCTCTTCACCTTGGTCTGTACTTATTGCTTGTGCAGAGGTCCAAGTTCAGTAATTGGTCTCTTGGGGAAATCATGAAGAATGACAGCATGTATCCAGTGGGAAGCAAGAGAGCTTCTTTGGTAGGAAGGATGCCTCCAGTGACAGTTTAATTATGGAAAAGTATTAATTCACATTTTTTTTTTCTGTGCTGTCAAAACACAAGCCATGTCCTTCAGCCGGATTGCTTTTTAAGATCAATCTGAAAATCCCAGAATTTCTCACTAGGATCCATAATGCTGTATAAATAAAATGAATACCAAAGAGAACATAGATTTTACAGTTTAGTTCTCTATATGTTAGCTCTTCCATTCTTTCAGCTAATGATCATGGCAGCATGGTGAAGTCTTCAAAGAAATTGGCACGATGATCATGGTACTAGGCACTTATAGGCCTAGAAGATGGTTCACAAAGAACTTGTGAGGGAAAGTTTTCTCCATCATTTTATGGTTCATGGCACTTAGACAGGGATGTTAACCACATGCAAACTTAGTGTCAACTCTGGTTCTGGTCTCCCAGAAACCTTTGGTACCTCACTGCTTGATTGCCTGTGATCACCACTAGCTTATGAGCCCTTTGGGAAACAGAGAAAACAGCTTCATATAAACGTCACAGCACCTCATTTGCACCCAAAGGCTGGTTCTCACAGTGATCTCCAATTTCTTCCCAACTTAGGACTTGAACTATGTAGGCCTTCTGTCTATGTCATTCTAATGTTTCCCCATGAGTCTGTTCTTCCATGAGCCATGGAATGGAAATGGCGTCAGCATTTATTAGGAGAGCCCCATCAGATCCATTGGGCTCATTCTCAACTTTGCCTAGTTTCAAATAATATCTTTAAAACTATACAAGTTCCTGTACCATGCATCTGCATTGTAGATACTATAAGCACTTTCAAATGCCTCATAGATCTAAAAATATTAGAAATTCAGAGTACACACATTTTTGTCACAAAATATTTTAAAAGATAAACACTACAAATAAATGGCACATCAACTTGGAAGCATTTGGAGTTATCTTGTTTGTTTACCTCATATTTATCCTACATGTAGACATTTGCTCTGTTTTAATACAGTTTTCAACATTAGATTATATATGTATCATTGTGCATATGTGTGTGTATGTATGTATTAGCATGCCATCACATTGCTTCCCCCCCAAATCCAATGTATTAGTTCACAAACATACATTTCAGATGAACACACACATAACTGCAGTTAATCTAGCAGACAGTTCTGAGAAGTATTACCACAAGAATTCTGACACTGAATGTTTGTTTACTCCTAAAAGATTAGAATATTTTCTCAAGACAGAGAAAATGTTGTGCACTTATGTGTGCTTTCAGGCAATAACTCTATAGTGGTTTACGGTAACTGAATAGGACTCTGTCAATCCCCTCTACCACATATTCTTGACACTGGGTCACTTTAAATTACATAGTGGATTCAAAATATTTAGAAATACATGAAGATTCTCAAATTGTCCCTAACTGGAGTAAAGTTCATCAAATTCAACTTCATTGTCCTTGAAAGCTGAACTGCCTGTCAATGCATGGACATTCTGCAAGTGAGGAGTCTCCAAGCATGCAGGATCATTTTTAGCCACCTCTTCCCCTTGCCAAAGGTGAGTGTGCACTTTTGCTCAAATTTTCTCACCTTCAGAGTTGTCATCTGTTTCTTGTTTTCATTTTTTTGAAACCAATAACTCATTTTGCCATTTGTAGCACTCATTGTAATACATTTCATCTTATACATTATAATGTTGAAGAAGGGCACGAGAACAGAAAACTCAACTTATCAAACACAACCAAAGCCCAAGATAAAACTGACATAAGATGCTGGCTGCCCTCTGGGCTTCAGGTGGAGAGTGGGTGTCTCAAGGTCCTTCAGACTGAGTCCTTTTCACTGATAGACCACATCTGCTTCTCACTGATTCATTCAAAGAACATCCCCATTGGAAACAGTGAATTCGGCCCAAGAAAACAGCACACTTGCATTGCCAGTGGGTAGCTCTCGGCGGCAATCATTAATGTCGTGAAAACAGTATGTGACTCAATGGGAAAAGGGTGGATGATTTGGCTTTCCTGGGCTGATCACACAATGGCTCCAGGTTGACTTTTGATAAGGAAAGTGACTGAGTTCAGTGTTCTTGCTAGACAGATGTGTCATGGACCAGCTCCTGGAAACTACCTTATCTGGGCAGTATGTTTATTTTCACACCCACATGCCACTGTTTCAGGCAGGTTTCCAGGAGGATCATCTGGAGGTAAGTGTACTTCTATCTCCCTTCCTTATAATAATGGCCAAGAAGGAGCTGACAAACCACAGGGGTTGCATTTAAGTATCAGTTACAGGTTTTCTGGAAACTCTACACATCACAGGAACACAGTTATTCTAACTCAGCCTGATGATTTTATAAGCTCTGTCTTGCATGTTGCACCAGTTCCAATTTGCATGATTATTAATTATTTCAATTATTTTCACATATATGTACTGGCTCATTTTGTTTTCAAGTATTTTTGTTTTTGTACCCAGGGAATAAGAGACATTTTGGGATCATGTGAAAACATTGCTGACTGCCTAATTGAGGATTATCACTAAGCTCTTTGATTCAATGGCCAAAAACATGTCCTATTTAGCTTTATAATGAGAGTGAGATTGATGTTCTTCATGTTTTTTTTTTCTATGTTCAATTTTGACATTTTCCAGTCCAACTAATGCATTGCCTCATTGGCTACTAGAATTCAATTTGTCTTTTGCCATCTATTTATTCTCTGCCTTTATGGATGGAAATAATTTTTTCTGTCACCTAAACAGGGACATATGCTTCCATGTCTTACATGCAGCCAGTTTCTACTGCAAGGGCATTTTCACATTTCTCAGAAGAAAGTTGAGTTAAGTGAAACAGAATAATCCCACCCGAATTTATTTGCACACGAAGTTTAATAATATGCAGTGGCATTCTGTGGGATGAGTATTACTCCCGTGTATCCATGAATTAGTATCCTAGCATGGCCCCTTGGTGATATGATGCACAGTCTGTAGTGTTTACTCTTCTATATACTCCTGCTTGCATCTAGAGAATCTAGAAACAGTTACAAAGCATCATAGTAGGAGTTAAGATAAGAAGAGTCAAATACAGCAATGTTGCATTGCTGCTCTCTATTTTAACCCTTTCAACAAGATGTCAAGTACAGGTTTATTCTGGCCATTTGCATAAGCCTGACCTCAGTCTTGATCAGGTCCCTCCTCAGAACAGACATCCTAGACTTGTGATTCTTTGTCCTTTACTATAACCCTAAAGGTGATGACTCCTGGGTCATCAAATGCCAAACTGAACAAATGGCATTGGAGGGCAGCATTCATACACTACAAAATAGTTTGGGTTGTTATGAAGATACTGAAACATTTCACTATCTCTCAAGAAAACTTTGGTATCCATTTCCTACCAATAAACTATTTATAAATCAAAACAGATTTGTATTGCTGTTTCTGGGTACATTTATATCTTATATGTCTATTTTTTGCTCGGAAAGTTCTTTCTGGTAGAAATAAAGCTACATCTAAGTCAAAGGGAAAACATATAAGAAGCATAAATTGCAAAAATTTAAACTTAACTTTTTTCCTTTTCTAATTTTTTTAAAATTATTTTTTCAATTATTTTACATATTTACATACCGACCGCAGTTTCTGCCCCTCCTCTCCTCCCATTCCCTTCCCCCACCCTACCCCTATCCACTCCTCCTCAGTCTTCATTCAGAAAGGATCAGGCCTTCCATGGGAGTAAACAAAGCATGGCACATCAAGTTGAGGCAGGACCAAGCTCCTCCCCTTGCATCAAGGTTGGGTGAGGCAACTCAGCATAAGGAATGGGTTCCCAAAAGTCATTCTATATGCTGACCTCCAGTAATGCAAGCACCATTTGCTGAAGATGCTTTCTTTTTCCCATTGTATAATTTTGGCTTGTCAAAAATCAGGTGTTCATAGGTGTGTGGATTTACATTGGGGTCCTTGATTCGATTCCATTGATCCTCCTGTCTGTTTTTATGCCAATACCATGCTGTTTTTATTTATATAGCTATGTAGAAGAGCTTGAAATAAGGGATGGTGATACCTCTGGAAGTTCTTTTATTATACAGGATTGTTTTAGCGATCCTGGATTTTTTGTTTTTCTATATGAAATATTTGGCTGTGGATCTCTTCATCTGCTTCCATCAGTTGGTGGATGATGCCTCTCTGATGACAATTGGGCTAGGCACTGATCTATGAATATAGCAGATTATCACTAGGAATCATTTCATTGATTTTTTTTTATTCTTGCCAGTCATTTTTTGGTTCTATCCTGGGTGTCCAGGCTCTCCAGACTCTAGTTCCCAGCCATCCATGTGTCATGTATGGGCTCCCTCTCATGGAGTGGGCCTCAGCTGGACCAGTCACTGGTTAGCCACTCCCATAAGTTCTGCACCACCACTACACCAGCAATTTTGTAGGCAGAAAAGATTGCAGGTTGAAGGTTTTGTGGTTGGGTTGATGTCCTAGTCCCATTGCTGGAAGTCTTGCCTGGTTACCGAAGATGTCCAGTTTGGGCACCATATTCTTCATAACTAGGAGTCTCCGCTAGGGTCACTCATGTAGATTCCAGGAAGTTTCAAGTATACTCCATCCTACCACAAGGACACTTGCTCAACTGTGTTCATAGCAGTTTTATTCATAATAGCCAGAAAGTGGAAACAATCTAGAAGAATGGATAAAGAAAATGTGGTACATTTACACAGTGGAGTATTATCAGTTGTTAAAAAAATGACATTATGAAATTTGCAGGCAAGTAGATGGAATTAGAAAAAAATCATCCTGATTGAGCTAACCTAGACCCAGAAAGACATGCATGGTGTGTACTCACTTATAAGTGGACACTAGCTATTAGGTAAAGGATAGACATGCTACAATCAACAGACCCATAGAGGCTAGGTAACAAGGAGGGCTCAAGGGGGGATGCAAGGATATCCATGGAAAGGGGAAATGGAATAGATTTTGAAGGTAAACTGGGGGCAGGTGGATATGGGAACAGGAGGGATCAGGTGGGGGTGATGAAGGGAGAGAGTGATAGGAGAGATGACTGGAATTGGAGGTGTGTGGAAACCTAGTGCAGTATATAGACAATTCTTTATGTACCTGATATGTCTTCTGATGAGGTGTGTCTGCACTGTCCCCCAGAACCTGTCTTCTGGAGAATTGCCACTCCCTTGTCCACATCCTGTGGTTGATATAATATGGTGTAGGCCAATGGACCTGCCTTGAAATACCTCAGTGGTGTGAACCTTCCATGACCTTCCTTGGCCTCACTGTAAAGGCAATATGAAACAAGCCTTAACAACAGAGTTCTCTAAATTTCCCTCCATGTTTCCAATCAAGCTAGACAGACAGAAAACTTCATACTTAGGTGAAGCCAGAAGGTTTCTCCAGTCCCACCCAGCTCTGAGGTCCCACAGCCATTTATAAAATAATCACTCAGATGCTTACATTATTTACAAACTGGATGGCCTAATGATTCAGGCTTCTTGCTAGCTAGCTCTTATAACTAAACTCAGCCCATTTTTATTAATCTATATGAAGCCATGTGTGTTCCGTGGCTTTACCTGTGTGCCAATTTATGCTGCTCCTTGGATGGTGGGATACTGTCTCCTCCCCTCTGCCTTTCTTTTTCCTGTCTATCTACTTTTATTTCCTGCCTGCCTCTAAGGTGCCTTGCCATAGACCAATACAACTTTACTTATTAACTATTCAGAGCAACACATATTCACAATATACAGAAAGATATCCATCACCACTTCCCTCTTTCTTTCTAATCAAAAAAGAAGGTTTTAACCTTAACATAGTAAAATTACATATAATAGAACAGTTATAAAGCAAGAATTATAGTTACAATATATATGGTCTATTTGCATTTTGCAAAATTAAAAAAATATTCTATCATCTATTCTATATTTGTGAGTCTAAAATGTTGTGAGTCTAATATGTGTTGCTCTGATTGGTTAATAAATTAAACTGTATTGGCCTATGGCGAGGCAGTTTAGAGGCAGGCAGGAAATACAAGCAGATAGACAGGAAGAAGAAAGGCAGAGGCAGAGAAGATGCCATCCCACTGTCCAGGAAGCAGCATGTAATGACACACAGGCAACACCACAGAACATGTGGTGAAACATAGATTAGTAGAAATGGGTTAATTTAAGTTTTAAGAGCTATCTAGTAAGAAGCCTGGGCCATAGGCCATATAATTTACAATGAATATTAATCCTCTGAATGATTATTTTATAAGCAGCTACAGGACCGCGGGTGAGAGAGATTTGTCTGGACTGCATGGGGCTGGGTGGGACACAGGAAATCCTTCCTACTACACTTGGGCTTACAAATTACCTAAAGTCGATTGAATTTCAATGAGGGCCTTTATTTTTAGAGGAGACATTATTCTTGTCTTTAGGACTCTAGTTGAGTAACTTCTTAATGATACAACCTAGTATATTTCTTCTTTTTTAGCAATAGAAACTAAGAAATTAACCACACTTTGCTTTGTTATTGGTTGATAAAGGTTTAGAGCCAATACAGCTATGCCTGCAACTTGGTAGACCCCTTTGGCTTGTGTATTCGTATTTACCAGTCATCCCCTTTCATTATTTACTTTTCCTCATAGACTCACTTTAGTTCTATCCTCATCAACTACTATATAAGAGAGATAAATATTTAGTGATTTTCAAATTAGTTTGCTTCACATTAGCATGATTATTGTCAGCCCCATGAATCTATATCATTTGAGTGGTATATGATGTTTCTCTAAAAGTTTCACATATTTGCAGAAAACAAATGAAGCAAATTGAAAAGTACTTTCAGTCTGTTTAAGTGTGAACAGATTGTCAGCTCTACTTTTGAAAGACAAATCAGACCACTTCAAAATCTTAAAACACACAACAAAACCTCATAGAAAACCAAACAATGGGCACAGATACTGTCAGTTATTGATTCTATTTAAAAATCGAAAATGAAAATCATGCATTCTTTTCATGAGCTACATCTCACTAGTAGCACATACTTACTGTGCTGATTAAAAATTCCTACTACAAAATTTGTAACACTTTACTCATGGGGGTGGTCTACTTTAAAATCTATGGGACAGGTTTCTCTCCCCAGCTGTCACGTGCTGCTTGTCTATCTGTCTCTTCTTTTTTGCAGGACTTTTCTAAATATGAGAAAAGACAATAGAGTCTCTACTTAAAAATGGTATCAAGGGCATGAACTAAGGCAGCATTACTAGCAAGAAAAAGACCTACCATACACATTTGAGCTTTGAAGAATCTTGCACTACTTCCAAGTACGAGGAAGAGTGTAGGTGTGACAGAGCTTTTAGTCAGGTGGTGAAACTAAATAGTGCAACTGGTTGAGAGCCAGGCATCAGGGAGAAGGGAATCTGGACAGAGACTATGAAGGAAGACCAGGAAAGAGTTTGGGGGAAAGATTGTGTCTTGCAAATTAACCGATAAATATTTTTCTGGATATAATAGTAACATTCCCTGTCTGATAGCAATTTATCCCTCTTGCTCCTTCAGAAGCTAATTGCTATAAAAGATAACTAAAATCCTGACTCAAAATAAAGGAATAGACTATCGTTTCTACCAAATTTTATGGTTTGGTTGTGAAAGCTTCTGAAAGGAACAGTGGAGATGAGTTTGGCTTGTCCAGGGGTTGTTCCAACCAGTCCTGAGATCTTGAGCTCTTTGTCCATTTTCAGACAATGTGCTCCTGGATCCACCAGAACTCATCATTCTTTCATTTGACTATATTTTGTAGAATTTGATGCTTAGCATAATGAGATCTAAAACATTTCCCATCACATCTTTCTCTGAGTTCAAGAAACGTAGGTGTTACTTGGATGATTTATCTGTTGTCCAGATGGGTGAGAAAGGAATTCCTTGTTTACTTGTCCATGACTGTAGACTCCTTTGCTGCTGATAGCCATTTTATGCAAAGGTCAGGGCTGAATCTTACCAGTGTAAGAAGGGTGCTGCCAAGATCACAAGGTGGGGATGTTATCCTTTCATAGTTGGAAAAAGAAAGTTGAGATTGGATCATGAGATGTTATTACAGCTCACTAAACTCATGTGTAAGTAATGGGAGAATCACAGAATCTCCACTTAATGACGAAGAGGATAGGCTCTTAACCCCTCAGAACACAATGCATTTCATAGGAAACTGATAACCAAATCCCCTCACACCCTAGCAGTTAAATAAAATAATCTACTTCCTGCTTCCCAGTCCTGTATAGTCCCACCCTCAATAAAACTGAAGCTGAAGAAGCACTTGTTTAAGTTATGGCTATGTGGCTTTCTACAAAATTTTTTACGTGTGTGTAATGTGTGTGTGTGTGTGTGTGTGTGTGTGTGTGTGTGTGTGCGCATATTCACGCCTATGTGCAAGTGTGGATGTTGGACCACTTGTGGAAGTCAGTTCTTTTTTCCACCATGTGGGTTCTGGGGACCAAATTCAAGAAATCATCAGGCTTGAGAGTAACTGTATCACTGAGCCATCTGGCAAACCTTGACTATGTCCTCTTCCTATTGTGAGAATTTGTGGAGATAAGACATATTGATTTCTCATATAGGAACATAAACACAAAGCATATTCTCTAGTTCTTTCTTCCCTAATAAGGAGTCTAATACTAAAACAAGTGAGTACAGGGAAATTGGGAATGGTATATGTCTCTAATAAAGAAAGCATATTTTAATAATTTACATTTAGTGAATTTGCATGCAACCTGCCATATTCCGGTTTTTTGTTTGTTTGTTTGTTTCTTGAATTTAAGGAAATTTCAAAATGAAAAAAAAAAGATCTGGATAAAGTTTGGGATATGTTCCTCTTTTTGTCTGTGTTTTTGAGTCTTTACAGTATTGGATCAATGTCTACAGGAGAGTGGTTCAAGGGGTCAATATTTAAAGATGCCACAATAAATACTTTGTGATACCCTCATATCATGTACGCTATAAGACATTTCTAAATTACTTAAATTTATGTAATGGAAATAGAATACACATAGTCGTTACAATGTATTATAGAAGAAATAATGGCAATAAAGAAAATCCTGTGAACTTTCATCACAAAAGCAATCACTGTAAGTCAAACTACATAGCACATGATCCATACCAGGGTGAATCGGTGATTAGAGAACCCACAATTCCAGAGAGCTGAGTGTGTATAATTCTGTACGGATAGACACAATGAAATGATATGGGGCAATTTTGCTATACCTGAAATATTTATGGGGGAACAAAACTTATCTTATTAAAATCTACAACTCACATGGACTAGGCAACAAGCTGGCTAGGCCTCTTCTTTTGCCCACGAGGCTGAACCGAAAGGAACTGTGTTTGCCAAGTCAGCTATAAAAACTGAATCTCAATCTCATTTTATTGTCAGAGCTAAATGTAAAGCTGATATGAACACCTTAAGATCTGATCAGTAGATGCAACATCCTTTCTATGTATAACTTAGTGGGTTTTCCTAGCTCCTGAAGCCGAGAAAGTGAAAGTGATACACTGTGGGTTCATATATTTTTAGATAAAAATTTTATATATCCACTAGACATTGGGAGACACTTCTGAGGCCAGAAGTGATTGAAACACTGAACAGAGAATTTCCCATGGCCTATAGGAAAGGAGTACCAATGGCCACTGGAGAGAAGACCTGCTTGGGTAAGCATACATGGAGGGTGACGGCTTAATGTTTAGCATACAGGGGCAGCAGACAGGTTCTCAGCAGCAAAACCTCAAACAACAAGACCCATTTGTGGAGGGCCATGGGATACCTGTTGTAGGACATATCTCACCCTTAATCTGTAAGCCTCCGAGACCTGAGAGACCAAAGAGAACTTATAGTATCTTCCCACAATCCCTTACATAACAAATGTTTAGAGCAGCTGCTTACAGCCAGGCTGATCCAAGCAGCCTCCAGACACCAGCAGCTCTTCCAGGAGATGTTCAGGTACAGTATGATTTTCTACTGACTCCTCCTCCAGTTGGTCAAGTGCACCCAGCTCAGGCTTCTGTGGGTATCATTATATATCCATAGGGATGAAAGGACTTTTAGTGAGAAGGATGTTCCTGATTTCCAAGAAAGCTCTGCAGATTGCCTGCTTGTTCTGATTTTCAGGTCCAAACATGTCACCTGGAATTTTCCCAATCTTCCCAAAGCCCTTAAATCAATCTGTGCTTAAGACAAAGAATCACTCCAGAGAAATAAGGACAGTTTCCAACATTCACCTGGTTTGTATTTGAGAGTTCTGTTCCAACATGGTTAAAATGAAAGTTAGAAACATGCTGTGCAGTTTTAAGCCACATCCTATTGGGTCAATACTTGTGTCATAATGAAAATTTTATATTTTCTTCACCTGAAGGGGTTCAGTTGGTCTAACTCACTTTTCTTCTTTAAAGTATAATTTCATATTTATTTTTTGAAAATTCCACATGCATATTGAATGTGTTTTGAGAAATCCGCTCCTCATTCTC
The DNA here is from genome assembly GCF_949786415.1 of Peromyscus eremicus. Lineage (NCBI taxonomy): Eukaryota > Metazoa > Chordata > Mammalia > Rodentia > Cricetidae > Peromyscus > Peromyscus eremicus. The sequence continues at coordinate 44,990,705 of NC_081420.1, forward strand.
CTCCAGTACTTCCCAGATTGTCCCCTTCTACATCCCCCTACCATTTTTTTTTTTTTTAAATAACCCACTAAGTTCAACTAGTGCTATCTGTACATGCACTGATGCAGGACTACCCATTGGCGTATGGACAACCTACCAGGGGTCATATCCTTGAAGAAAAATGACTCTATCTCCCTAGCAAGCAAGCAAGCATTGCAAATAGTTTCTCAGCTATGGGTATGCCTTGTGAGACCGCCCCTCCCCCCACACTGGAATGTTGATTAGCTTGATCCTGTGCAGGTCTTGTGCTAGTAATTAAAGCTGCTATGAGGAGCGCATGAGTGTATTAGCCATGTGATGCCCAGCAGCTTCACAGAAGTCTTCCCCAAAGCATGTTTCTTAACTCCCCATCCCCCTCAGCACCTTTGTGCTAATCCCTAATAGCTTTGTGGATGGGTATATGTGATGCAGATGTCCTATTTAGGGCTAAGTGTTTCACAGTCACTTATTCCTTGCGTTTTTGACTAGTTGTGAATATATGCATTAACTGTCATCCTCAGTAGTTGTGGGGGAGGGGAGGGCTTCTCCAATGAGGGCTGAGAGCTGCATTACTCTATAAGTATAAAGACAAGTATTTAGAAAGCAATTTGAGTTCATGTCCATTTAGCAAAATAATAGTAGTAAATTCTGAAGTAAGGCCTATAAGCTCAGGTACAAGATCTTTGGCAGGTTCATAGAAATATACATGAAATTCCTTCCTTGGAATTGATCTTAAATCCAGAAATAGTTACTCCCACGATAATCAGGCAACTATTAGACCAATGGGCATATCTTGCCAGGCCAATCATTATTGAAGCTCACAGGGTTCTGAACTGGGTAAGAATGTTGAGCACATTTGTTCCCCAATCAGCCTACATCGACAGTACTTTCAGATACAGGAAAGGTAGCCAACAGGGAGGAAACTTCCCAGCCAGTATCAGCTTAATTTTTCCATGTCCTCTGACCAAAGTATGTTGTGCCTTAAGGAATGGGGTCTTACTACTGAGTTCTGGATAACCAGGAACAATAACAATAACAAACTTTTGGGGTTTTCCTGGGATCCCCCTGACCAACTATTAATTCTCTTTCTTTTGATTAATTTGGCTAAGGACTTCTCAATATGCTTATCTTTTCAAGGAACCTCCTCTTGGTTTCATTGGTTGTTTTATTGCTTTTCTTATTGCTGTTAGTTTGTTTCCAGTTCATTAGCCTTTCTGTCCCTTACCTGCCTTATTTCTCCCTGTTCTACTGTTTTTGGAATTCATTTTGTAGCTAGAGTTTTCCTGCCTGGCCCACAGTCAGGACAAATCTCTCTCACCTGCCTGTCCCACAGCCACTCAGACCCGACCAAGTAAACACAGAGACTTATATTGGTTACAAACTGTATGGCCGTGGCAGGCTTCTTGCTAGCTGTTCTTACATCTTAAATTAATCCATTTCCATTAATCTATACCTTGCCACATGGCTCGTGGCTTACCGGCATCTTCACATGCTGTTTCTCATCATGGCAGCTGGCAGTGTCTCTCTGACTCAGCCTTTCACTTCCCAGCTTTATTCTCCTCCTTGTCCCGCCTACACTTCCTGCCTAGCCAATGGCCAATCAGTGTTTTATTTATTGACTAATTAGCAACACATTTGCCATACAGAACAGCCCACAGCATCATTTGTTCGTTTGTATCCAATGACTTATGGTACATCATCAGGTCATTTAAGATCTTTCTGATTTTTTAAAAATCTAGACACTTAGAGCTATAATCTTCCCTCTTAGGAATGTCTTCATTGTATCCATAGGCTTGGGTATGTTGTTCTCATTTTCATTTTCTTCTATGAATTTAAAATTTTAAAACCTTTTTCAATGATTCAGTCATCATTCAACAGTATGTGATTTAATCTCCATTAATGTGTTTTCCCTGTAGTTTCTCTTACTGTTAATTTCTTCCTTTATCCAATTGTGGTCAGAGAGTACACAGACCATTATTTCACCTCTCCCATTTGGAAACTTGTTTTGTATCTTACTATGAGATTTATTTTAGAAAAGTCCTATAGGCTAGTGAGAAGAATGTGTATTCTTTGAGGTTTTTAGAGGGATGAAATGATCTGTAGAAGTCTGTTAGGTCCATCTGATCTGTGATGACATTTAATTCCTGTGTTTCTCTTTTGTTCAGTTGATCTGTCTAATGATGTTTGCATTAGTGGGTATTGAAGTCACCCACTACTACTGTGTTGGGATTAATCTGTGACTTTATATTTACTAGTATTTTTTCATAAAATTGCATGAACCTGTTTGTTGCTTAGACCTTTAGAATTGTAATTGCCTCTTGAGGTTTTATCTTTTGATCAGTACAAACCTTTTAATCTCATTACTATATTTGTTTTGAAGTCTGGTTTGTCAGATATTAGAACAGTGACAGCTACTTGATTCTTGGTTCCATTTGCTTGAACTATCTTTTTCCATCCTTTCAAGATAAGATAGTGTTTATCTTTGATGATGAGGTATATTTCTTGGAGGCAGCAAAAATGGCAATGTTTTCTAATCCTATGTGCTAGTCTGTATCATTTGGTAGGGGAAGTGAAACCATTAATATTCCAAATTATCATTGAAAGGTGTTCTGATTTCTGTCATTTTTTAATGCTGCGGTATTGTGGATTTCTTCTTCCTCTTTTGCTTAATCATCTTAATGTCATTTACTTTATCCTCTGTTGCCTCTTGAATGTATTTCTCTTCTTCAGTACAAAGCATTTCCTTCAGTAGTCTCTGTAGATCTGGCTTAGTGGTCTTGAATACTGTTAGTCTGTTTTAATCATGGAATGTTTTTCTTTAGTTTTCAGTTATGATAGTAGTTTTTCTGGGTATTAGTCCAGGTTTATAATTACAGTCTTTCAGAATTTGAAATACATCATTCCAAGCCCTTCTTTAATTGATGGTTTTGGTTGAGGAGACAGTAGTTATTTCGAGGAACTCACCTTAGATGTGACCTAGCCCTTCTTTCTTACAGTTTTCACCATATTTCTTTTTTTTTTCTGGTATGTTTAGTTTTCTCGTAATTATATAGTATGATGAGTTTATTTTTGGGTCCTTCCTTTTGGTGTTTCACATACCTCTTTTATCTCTAAGGGAATCTCTTACCCAATATTTAGGAAATTTTCTTCTATTATTTTATTAAAATGTTTTATGCACATTTTGCATTAATTTATTCTTCTTTCATGCCCAAAATTCATATGTTTTTCCTTTATAATGTCCAAAAATTCTTACATATTCTACTCACACAATTTAAAAAAATTATCATTGACTTCAACTGAATGATTATTTCCTCTGCTTCATCTTCAAACATTGGTATTGCATCTTCTCCATGAATGATCTATATTATTGGTGAAGCTTTTTTGATCTATTAGAGTTTTCACTTTAGTATCATTTTGATTTAGGCTTTCTTTAGTAATTCTACCCCTTTACTAAATTCTAATTTTATATCATGAATTGACTTCCTTATTTTGTTCAGCTGCTTCTTTGTGTTCTTTTGGGAAATACTTAGGTGCACTTTGAGTTGTTTGAACATGTTTATAATCATTCTTTTGAATTATGTGTCTGGAATTTCACTGAACTTATTTACTTTGGGGGCCATTATTATTCGATTGGTAACTTTTGGAGGTATATGTTGTCTTGATTTTCAAGTTACTGTTTCTGCTATGAGGATATGCCTGTATTTGTTATTATTGTTTTTAATTCATATCATATTAGATTGTAGTACAATTGTAATGTTTTCCTTATTACACTGGTGTTTTAAGCACCAGACTACCTCATGTTAACACCTATGTGGTTAGTACTGTTTAAGGCAACAGTAACTATCCAACAGTAAAGCCATTCTGATAATAGAGTAACAGATACTTAAAACATATACTTGTTAAATAATCACTGGCTTTAGAAATAAGTGGATTCCAATAGCTGTGTATATTAGTATGTTGGTAGTTATAGATATGAGTAGAAAGCAAAAAAAAAGACAGAGATAAACAAACACAGTGAGAATTAGGTGGGACACAGAAGAAGGGGGCATTAAGAGTGCAGCTGATAGAGGCAAAAGAAAAAATGGGGATAGGGTAAGAGTTTTAGTTAATGGTAGACTAAAGAGAGGTGGGTAAAGAAGTGCAACAATAAGAGGGAGAAAAGGAAAGGAGAAAAAAAATAAAAGATAGATAGATAGATGACAGATAGATAGATGGATAAATGATAGATAGCTAGATGATAGCTAGATAGATAGATAGATAGATAGATAGATAGATAGATAGATAGATAGACCATAAAAGGTGTGAACAATAGAAGAAAGTACAAGATAGACCTAAGGTATTCTATCTCTAAGGTATAGCTGTAGGACATAATAAGGGTGAGTGGAGATATAAGAGAGTGAACAAAATAGCCTGGATGTTGTTTTGATCTTTTGTTGCAATCCTCACTCCAAGATGTACACCCTTCTGATTTTTAGCAGTCTGGTTCTTCTCTTGGATCCACAGCTTCCATTTCTGTGTGGAGTTTTCTTGTGGAGATACTTGGTTCTGTTCTGTGTACTGAGAATAGTCAGGCAAACTCTACCCAACTTCAGTTGCTGTGAACCCATATGTATGCAACAGGGTTGCCCAAAGCACTGGCAGAGCTTGTGTTTGCTTCTCAAGTTGCACCATTTCCTTTGGGGTGATGATAATGGTCCAAGTGGCAGTCACTGGGAACCTCTTCTATAGAATCCTTATCAACACAGCTTTGATAGGTTTCCTAGGAGTCTTTTAGTGGATTGCCAAGGTCCTCTGAATTCTTCAGCTACTGCAGCCTGATGCATTGAGTGTAGTCACAGCAACAAGTCTGAGTTAGATGATGTGGTGGTTTGAATGACAATGGCTCCTATAGATTCACATGTTGGAATGCTTGGTCCCTAGTTGGTGGAATTTGAGGTGGGGGGAAGGATTAGGAGTGATGGTATTTCGGGAGGAATTGTGTCACAGTGGCAGGCTTTGAGGCTTCAAAGGCATCCAGTCATATGCAGTGTACTCTTAGATTTCCTGATCATGGTTCAAGATATAAACTTTTAGCTGTTCTTGCCACGATGCCTTCATTCTGTCATCATGGACTCTACCAGTCTGAAACTGCAAGCCCCAAATAAAATTTATGCAAGTTGACTTAGTCGTGATGTTTTATCACGACAAAAGAAACTAATGCAGATGGTAGAGAAAGTTGGTTGGGCTGTTAATCATGTAGATTCTGGTAACTGGTAGGGTAGCTAATGGAGTATAAAATGCCCCTGGTCCCTTTGTTTCCCTAACTATAATCAGCCAATACTTCCAACATGGCTTCTAGGCTTCAGTCTTGCCAAGAAGTCCCATAGCACTTATGTGTTATCCTGTTTAAAAAAAAAAAGATTCAGAAAAGCCTTGAAGCAACTCTTAGCATGCACAGTCTCACGGTATGTACTTATGAGGAATATTATGTTGATGAGGTATCAAATTACCCGGTTGGCTTCTATCCTAGTGATATTGACATTCCCAAGGTGTTTATTCACAGGTGCAGGAGAGGGAAACTGAACTGACATGGAGAGGAGCATTCCTAAAGCTTCGTTCTTGGTGAGTAGGAATCACCACTTCTGGTTTTATTTTCCTTTTTGAATAGAAAGTATTGATGGTAACTGAGAATCTATCATGAGGTGCTTTGAACTTAGAAATGTTCAGAACTCAGAGTCTGTGATTTTTAATTGTATATTTTACTGTTATTAAGGTATGAATTGTAGTGTTCTCTCTCTCTCTCTCTCTCTCTCTCTCTCTCTCTCTCTCTCTCTCTCTCTCTCTCTCTGTGTGTGTGTGTGTGCCTGTAGGTTTTGCTGTTGATAATACAAATGTAAATAAGATACTTTATGTTTTCAAAGTAGTCTCAGTCAAATAGGGAGTTATAAAACAAAAGCAGGTGTCACATGTTCTGATGAATTTGATGAATATGGACTCCAAGGAAGAAATTAAACTTGGAGAGGCAGTTATAAAATAGATCATACAGGACATGATTCTTTAAGTGAGCATTTGCCTGAAGGGTTGGGATGAATTTATGCCATAAAGAATTGGTGGATAATGAGTCTGGAAAGACAGGCAAGGAGGACAGCCAGACACAAACTTAGTGAGGCCAGTGTGTGGGACTTACATAGAAGACCATTCTGTAGGTACTGGGAAGCACTGAGGCATTTTAAGCAAAGAGGTGTCACGTTCTGATTTACACCTTTTCAAAGATCATGTGAAAGCAAAATGACAAATAGACCAAAAGGACATGCAGTAGACAGAGACAGCTCAAAGAGCTGTATCAAGAAAAGGATTTGAATCTAGATTCAAAGCAGAAAAATGAAATGAGCTGGCAGGATGAGATACAAAGGTTATATGAGGGATGTGAGTGATTGAGACTGAAGGATGACTCTCAGAAGTCACGGATGAATGACTGTGTAGAGGTAAGAGACTGGTATTTTAATACATAAAACAAGGATATTTTATACCTCAGATTTTAAAAAAGTAGGTTCTAAGAGTGTTCCTCTGTAGCTAGAGTTTTCCTGCCTGGCCCACAGTCAGGACAAATCTCTCTCACCTGCCAGTCCCACAGCCACTCAGACCCGACCAAGTAAACACAGAGACTTATATTGGTTACAAACTGTATGGCCGTGGCAGGCTTCTTGCTAACTGTTCTTACAGCTTAAATTAATCCATTTCTATAAATCTATACCTTGCCACATGGCTCATGGCTTACTGGCATCTTCACATGCTGCTTGTCATGGTGGTGGCTGGCAGTGTCTCTGACTCAGCCTTCCACTTCCCAGCTTTATTCTCCTTTTTGTCCCGCCTACACTTCCTCCTGCCTGACTACTGGCCAATCAGTGTTTTATTTACCAACCAATCAGAGCAACACATTTGACATACAGACCATCCCACAGCACTCAGTTGTCCTAAAAAGCTATGGCTATTTCCACTATTTGTCTGCTCTCAGATCCTGGGCATCTCTGTCTATACTAGAGCAGGAGCTGTGTCTCTGCAGGAACTCACTTTCATTTGCACTTCCCTGTGTCATTGATGAGAGGTTGTGGATGGTTAAACACCACCATGTGGTTTTTGCTGTCAATTATTTGTCAGTTACTATCATTATTTTATTATGCAAACAAATAACTTTTATGATATTGAAAATGAGACCATAAAATGAGAACATAAATAAATAAAAGGATACTGAATAAATCCAAAACCTAGAGAAACTTCCAGTTAGCATTGATTTTGTACAGAAAGCCTTGGCGAAATTCTGCTCATACTAATGTGTGTGTGTGTGTGTGTGTGTGTGTGTGTGTGTGTATGTGTTTAAAGGTGCTTCTTCAGAGATATATTTGTTGGTTGTCTTTTTATTGTTTACTTAGAAATTTTATTTCCCTACCCATAATTAAATATTGTGAAATTATGCTAAATGTCTGCAGCGGACTTAATGTGTATATGCATTATAGTTAAATTAGTCAATTTCTCCATAGAAGAAATAAAATTGTTTTTAACAAAACACGTTTGGGATTTGATTCCATTCTCCTTTTCTGATTAATCAAAGAATACTTTTTCGTGTGGGGAGGTAGTGGCAAAAGACACAAGACTCCTGAGTCAGAGTCAGTGTGTGTGTGTGTGTGTGTGTGTGTGTGTGTGTGTGTGTGTGTGTAATAATAATCAAAGAAAAGAGGCTATTGATTTGAGAGAGGGATATTGGGGGAGTATTATTTTAAGGTGTGTTATTTTTGTTTATGTTGTATTTGTTTAACTCTGTGAACCTGTGTTACTGTGCCTATCTAAAATACCTGATGGTCTAATAAAGAGTGAACAGCCAATAGCAAGGAAAGAGAAAGGATAGGTGGGGCTGGCAAGCAGAGAAAGAATAAATAGAAGGAGAAATCTGAGAGGGGAGAAGAAGTAGCCAGAGAAGGAGGAGGACTCCTGAGGCCAGCCACCCACATAGCAAACCATGGAGTATGAGTAAGATTTACAGAATTAAGAGAATGGGAAAAGCCCAGAGGCAAAAGGTAGACAGGCTAATTTAAGAAAATCTAGCTAGCAACAAGCCAAGCTAAGGTCAGACATTTATAATTAAGAATAAGCCTCTGTGCATGTTTTATTTGGGAGCTGGGTGGTGGGTCCCCCAAAAGAGAAAAACCAAACAACAATAGAGGGGACATAGGAGGGTTTGGAGGGAGGTTACTTGGAAGATATTAGATGGAGGAGAGGGAGGGGGAAAATGATGCAATTGTATTTTGATTAGTAATTCATTTAAAAAAAAAGAAAGAAAGAAAATGAAGCTCTTTAACTCTGACTTGGGAGTCTTGTGTCTTCTGTTATAAGTTTAAGATTTAGAATGTAGTAAGGAATTGTGCTGGTCTAGCAAAGTGGCAGCAATAGACTCTTCTCTAAGGTTCATGACCTCACTAGTTCTGGGGTGTTGTCTAGGTTTCTGGTATCAGGCATGGTTTTTCTCCTGGTGGGTGAACCTTAAGTACAATTTGTTAGCTGTTTATTACCATCCTGTAAGTGTCAGTTATTACTCTTTCATTGATAGCTTGCCATGCTGGCCATACATAGTATTGCAGTTAAATAACACAATTGTCTCTCTCCTTTGCCAACTTGCATAGTATTTTCTGGTAGCATGAAAGGTAGATTACAGAAAGGAGGCTTTCAGGTCCTATGCAGCTCAAATCATCTGAGACCTATGTCCTAAGTGTGAGGTGTCTTAAGAAATACGAGCAGCTGGGCAGTGGTGGTGCATGCCTTTAATTCTAGCACCCGTGAGGCAGAGCCAGGTGGATCTCTATAAGTTCTAGGCCAGCCTGGTCTACAGAGCGAGATCCAGGACAGACACCAAAACTACACAGAGAAACCCTGTCTCAAAAAACAAACAAAGAAGAAGAAGAAGAAGAAGAAGAAGAAGAAGAAGAAGAAGAAGAAGAAGAAATAGGGGCTTGCCTTTAACCTCTGAGAGGCATCCAAGGGCTACATCAATAGTCTCTACTTTTGGGTGAGTCACTACTGACCAACTATACAAAATGAGTTTCTTGTGCCTGATATTGAGATTTGTGTTGTCTATGGTTCATTGTCAACTTAAGTGGCATGACTTACTTTAAGATTTTATATATATATATATAATGTATGATACATATGTGTGTATACATACATAATATATTACATATACATACATGTATTATATATCTACCACTGTGGGGACCTGCCCCACCGGGAACTTAGGTCACATGTGAAGAGGCGGCCTGGAACCAAGGAAAGGCAAGTGTGCCGCTTGCCCATTCCCCAGCCTCCCTCTTACCGGGAGACAATCAGATGCAGCGGGGAGTCAAGTCAAGCAAGAACTCATTTATTGATAGGCAGTAAGCCTCTTTTACACCAGAAAACCTCAGAACCCTAGGAGGGGGTGAAGGAACCAACCAACCACTTTAAAGGTCACCCTATTTATAAGTTGTTTATGTCCTGACACCATCTCCTGGTACCATTTGTATCCACTCTCTGCACAAACAGCTTAAAGCTTAAGCTCTATCTAAATTTCTTTCGGCACCCTCTTTGCATCCCATGTATGCCCCACATACCACATGTAAAACAATACTTGGGTATAATTTTTAGTCAACATAAAATAATGATTCTTTGAGACTTTATCACACAACCTTGCTGTTATGTGTCCCTCATCTCTCCTCCTATATTGATCTCCTTTATTCCTCCTCAGAGTAGAGTTAGAGCTCCCTCCCTCTTTTTCTGTTTTCCAGTTTGTATCACCCATATCCTACTGTAACCTATTGAAGCTCCCACCCCCAGGTACAGTCCCTTTATACTTTCCTGGTTTCTGCTCTTTTTCCAGGCTATATTCTCACATCTGAAGATTTGGTCTTAGGAACTACAGATAAGAAAGAACATGTGCCTGCTGTGGGATGGTCTGTATGTCAAGTGTGTTGCTGATTGGTCAGTAAATAAATCACTGATTGGCCATTGGCTAGGCAGGAAGTATAGGCGGGACAAGGAAAAGAATTCAGGGAAGTGGAAGGCTGAGAGGGAGACACTGCCAGCCGCCATCAGGACAAGGAAGATGTAAGGTACCAGTAAGCCATGAGCCATGTGGCAAAGTAAAGATTAATAGAAATGGGCTAAATATAAGAGTAAGAGCTAGACAATAACAGGCCTGAGCTAATGGCCAAGCAGTTTAAATAATGTAAGAGTCTGTGTGTTTATTTTATAAGTGGGCTCTGGGATTGGCGGGACTTGGTGGCGGGAGCTGGAGAGAAATTCTCCAGCTACAAATGGCGTCCAACGTGGTGGCAAGAGTTTCCACCTAAAAACTTAGAAAAAAGATTCTAAAACGGACCTAAAAACAGCTTCCTAATTGTCTCTCTCAAATGAGCGGCAGCTGCCGGTTTGAGCTACTGGCGGGTTCCTAGTGTGCACTCTCGACCTGCAGTATGGTAGGAATGAGGCCTCTGCAAGTAACACATTAAGCTATGTGGTGGATTTAGCCTTTGCTAGTACAAAACAAAAAAAAGAAGTTTCTGGGCTACACGCTGCTTGGATAAAAGCATAGACCCACGATAGCTCCCAGAGCTGGCGGTAAACGTAGCCATGTTGGGAAGCTGAGGTGGGCGGAGCCAGCAGCCACAGCTGCTGCAGTTTAAGGCAAGAGATTCACAATAAGACAGATTCAGATGTAATAGTTTACAATGTATGTAAAAGATACGTAGGCTTGAAAGAGACAAAAAAAGTGATATATAGAGTTATAGAAACAAATACATAGTTTTAAAAAATAAAGTCTTTAAAGAGACAGTAAAGGTAGTATAAAAAATAAGCCACGTAAAGATGACTACCACACAGAGAATCTGGATTATGTTCTCTTTGATATTAGTAACTACAGAAAAACATTTGATTGTAAAAGCTGTTGAATTATGCCAAAATGTATATTTTAAAGGTACCTTGACTTCAAAATTTGGATATAAGGATATGTTGCTTTGGAAAAGAGTCTCTGCTCTTGTTTCCACAGAAAGCCAGAGACTATGGATTTGTTCCAGATTAAGATACATCAGGTTTGACCAGCCAAGACCCCCTGAAAGGTCTCCAATGACACCATGGCCCAGATGATTCAACATCCAGAATGGTTTCAAGTCAACTGGCTCAGATATACAGCCTCACGGACTACTCCATGATCCTAAAATTTTCTTTCTGTCTCCAGAAGATACAGCGCCCCCCTCCAGCAGGAAGTAGTAAGAGAAGCTACGCCCAAATTCCCAAATATACCAAGCTGGCTTTAGAGATGGAATTGGCTCACTCCCCCTCTAAACCCAGACATATTGCTCAAAAAAAAAATGGTTAAGAGATTCTTGTGTCCCAAATCAGAAGAGCCCTCTGGTGTGGGACAGAGAAAAAACAATATTTTTATTTAAATCAGGTTGATTATAAATACAATCTCTTTCTAAAACAAAAAGGGGGATAGTTTAGATATGATAGGATGAAAGGGTAGATTAATGAACCTACTTTTAAAGAGTAACAACTTGTTTAAAATGTTTTACATTGCTATAGATTTTAGTTTATTGATACAAATTTAAACTTAATTTTGTTATACTGTATATATATTTCTATTCTTGTTTGAGGTATTATGTTTATGTAACTCATTTAAAATTGTAATGGATAATTAAAAAATAGATTAATAGTTAGTCATCTATGATAATATTTGTAGCCATGTTAGTTAAGTCTTCTAGGTATACATAGATATATTTCAGATAGATAGGTAGTCTTCAAACACTTCAAAGACCTACAGAATATGGCATTTAAAATGTTTTAAAAGTTTAGACTTTTTGGACAGTGAGACATGTCTGCTCCTGACAGCACCGATTTACTTCAGAGAGGAGGATGGGCATTGAAGACACTCCATACGGAGTTTATCTTCACCTTGACAAAAATAGCCATTTGGGCAAGAAACTGTTCTTGCCTGGGCTGCCTGATCAACTGGACATGCAGGACCCATACAAAGGTGACCACTGAACTTTGCTTGACAAAATGGTCCTTCAGGTTCCTGCTTTGCAGAGAAAACTGCCAGACATTCTACAGGACACAGAGAAAAGTGAATAAGAGACTCTAGGCCTGTGGGCTGAAGACAGATGCCCCAACCTTACAAGAGAACTTTGAATGACTGTCCAGGCTGCCAGCTGTCTCTGTCTACCCTACAAGACTCCTAAGAGTTGCTTATATCCTTCTCCATTTCTCAGGTAGTAGTATATCCTTCTGAGGTCTTTGATGTGGTTAAAGACTAGATACTTACAATTTTCCTTAGTTATAATAAAAGATAAGTTAGATATAAAACCTTAAACTTACAAATATAAGATAGATAGGATCTCTTCTTTAATATTGTAACTGTAATTCTTGCTTGATAATTGTTTTGTTATATGTAATTTTACTATGTTAAAGTTAAAACCTTCCTTTTTAAGAAAAGAAAAGAGGAAGTGCTGTGGGATGGTCTATATGTCAAGTGTGTTGCTGATTGGTCAGTAAATAAATCACTGATTGGCCATTGGCTAGGCAGGAAGTATAGGCGGGACAAGGAAAAGAATTCTGGGAAGTGGAAGGCTGAGAGGGAGACGCTGCCAGCCGCCATCAGGACAAGGAAGATGTAAGGTACCAGTAAGCCATGAGCCATGTGGCAAAGTAAAGATTAATAGAAATGGGCTAAATATAAGAGTAAGAGCTAGACAATAACAGGCCTGAGCTAATGGCCAAGCAGTTTAAATAATGTAAGAGTCTGTGTGTTTATTTTATAAGTGGGCTCTGGGACTGGCGGGACTTGGTGGCGGGAGCTGGAGAGAAATTCTCCAGCTACATGTGCCATTTGTCTTTCTGGATCTGGATTATGTCACTCAATATAATTTTTTTTCTAAGTCCATCCATTTACCTGCAAATTTCGTGATTTACTTTTTTCTTACAACTGAAGAGTATTCCATTGTGAATATGTGTCACATTTTTATTACTTGTTCGTTTATTTCAGGACATTTAAGTTGTTACCATTTCCTGGCTATTGTGATAACGAAACAATGAACATTGATGAGCAAGTATCTATGGAGTAGGTTGTCAAGTCCTTTGGAATATGCCAAAGAGTGATATAGCAAGTCATATGGTAGATTTATTTTTATTTTTTTAGGACTCTCATACTGATTTCCAGAGTGGCTGCAGCAGTTTGCATTTACAAAGAGTGAGCAAGGGTTCCTCTTTCTCCACAACCTCACCAGCATTTGTTGTCAGATGTTCTGTTGATCTTAGCCATTCTGGCTGGGGTGAGAAGAAATTACAGTGTTGTCCTCATTCTCATTTCCCTAATTGCTAAGGATGACGAACACTTTTGAGTCACTTCTTGGTCCTTTTTATTTCTTCAGTTGAAAACTCTCTGTTTAGGTCCCTACCCACCATTTGTTTCCTCAACTCTCTTTGTGTTTTGAATTCTTTGTATCTTCTGGATATTAATCTTCTGTCAGATGTACAGCTGGCAAAGGTTCTCTCCCACTCTATGGGTTTCCTGGGCAAATGGAGCCCTTTCCTACACTTAAATCTTGTAAAGTTCAGTTTATATTTTCTTCTAGCAGTTTGTGCTTCAGTATTCACATTGAGACATTTGATACACTCGGACCAATTATTTGTGTAGGCTGAGTGATATCGATTTAATTTCTTTTTCTTTTCCTTTGGTAGCATAACAGGCAACATGAACAGCAGCATACTCATCACTCTGTTCACTATCAGTCTTATGGAGGCCATACCATGAGCCTGTATGGATGTTGTGCACTTAGGGAGCTTGCATTACAACTGGAAGAAACTGAGGGAATGGAGGACTGCTGTCTAGACAGCTGACAAACTTGCACTTTGTCCCAGAAAGAAGACAGCAATTCCTTCTCCAGAGTTGCTTCCTTGAAGTATAACCTCGGAAAATGGCCTTTGTAAAGAGAATTAATTTGTGTTCCTGACAGGCCTAGCAAGATGTTCAGAAAACTAGAGTTCTGTGTAGGACTACCTCCAAATAATATGCATCTTCACCTGTGTATTTTTTTTTTAAATTTCAATAATTTCACAAGGTTGAAATTACTTGACCAAAAAATTTGTATTGCTTCAGTTTCTGTTTTATTCTGTAAATTTGCTTTCTCAGCTGTGTCCTATGCTGCTATTTCCTTACTAGTCTGGGGATGGCTCTGATCTGACTACTCAGACAATTTTTTTTTATCTCTGCTTTTCTGGGGATATGTTTCAATTGCATTAACAGGAAGGGTATTTTAGCAGACCCATTTCCTGCTTGGTGTCAAGATGGAAGTAGATGGTTTCTCTGGTTGGTGGAAACAAGAATGTTCAGATAAGCATCAGTATTGCAACTCCCTCTTGCAGCATGACAAATTTCTTTCTACTCACGACTCCTTGGTCCCTGTTTTCTCATTTGATCTAACACTCTGGACAGGTGTTATGTTAAGTGTATGTGGTCATAGGTGAATTTTAATGACATTTCAAGGCATTCTGGAAAAAAACAAAGTAATTCTGTGGATTGCTTTTGTCAAATAATAAAATTATTTGACATAAGTCTTATTGAAAACAGATGTGGAAATATGCAATCCTTACTTTTTTTTTTTTACTATCCTTCCCTGGAGTCCTTTTGACTTATGCCAATCTGAAATTTGAAGTTGAAAGTTTCAGCGTCTTTTTTCCAGGTGTGTTGTCTTTAATATACAGGGAAATTTTGTGGCAAGGAACACTGAGCTTTAACTAAGCCTACACCAGAAATATTGAGCCATCAGACTACTAATCAAGTAGGAAAGGCTTGCACCTGAGCCTACCTTGCCATAGACTAGAGCTATCACACGTCAGTGGCTGGAGCCATGGTTTGTACAGACCACTTCTATCACATACTTTTCATTTTGCTTTGACACATTCACAGTTTTGATTTTCTTTTGTTGAACAAGAGTGCAACTATCTGACCTTAACTTCAATAAAAGACAGTCTCTAATGGTCATTAAAAAATTGTACATGTGTGATTCAACTATACATTCTTAGAGAGTATTGTGTTTCTCTATCTCTCTCCACTGACACACCCCTTCACCAGCACTTCTCTATTGCCTTTGCATTTCCCAGCTTTGGAGTAGCTAAGGTGGAATGGATTAACTTCGTCAGACATGGTGTTTCCTTGAAGTGAATGAATCCAAAAGGAAAATAGGGCCACACATCATAAAGGTTGATGTTTAACTTTGTCTATATACTAAGGAAATTGGAAGGAAAAATACATAGTACCTAAGGAGTCACCTTCAAATGAAAAGATGCTTTTTATTTCCTAGTCTTGAGGCAATGTGTTCCATGTGAGAGATGCCCATCCTACCATATAAACAGGAAAGATCATTCATTGTTGTAGACTGAATGTGTCACTCCTAAATCCATGTGTTGAAGCTGTATCTTTCAATGTGACTCTGTTTAAGCAAAGTGCTTATAAAGAAGTCATAAAGTTAAGACTACAGGATGAAGTGTAAACTGATGTGACTGGGGCCCCAATTAAAAGAAGAAACACCGGAATTTCTCTCTCTTACCCTATTATGTGAATTATTATTAGTGAAATTATTATTAATGAAAAGAGATCTATCTGCAAGCTGGGAAAACCTTCCTCTACTAAAAACAACCCTATCAAACCACCTAGGAATTCCAGCATTCAGAACTCTGTTGCTTAAGCCATATTCTGTTATATTTGGCTACAGAAGCCTGACTAACATGGACTAATATACACATGCACATTCTCTGTCTGTTTTTGTCTGTCTCTGTCTCTCCGTCTCTCTGACTCTTTGTGTGTGTGTGTGTGTGTCTGTCTGTCTGTCCCTGTCTCTCTCTCTCTCTGTCTCCCTCTCTCTCCAAACAGCCACTTATGGTCAGAAATGAGTCCACTCACCTTTGAACAGATGTACTGTCAAAAGTACTTGAGAGTAGTATTTTCCCTGTCTGCATTCTAAGCTATTTCTCTGAAGATTTTTAGAGGGAAAAACATTATACAAATACTAGATAAATAAGAATATTTTTGTGATTTTACTTTCATTTTTCTGGAAGTTGTAAGAGATTTCAACTCTTACATCATGGAAATATTTGCTGAATAGTCTGCTCTGAGATTTTATTAACATCTCTAAAAATATATGCATTTTCTTTCCCATGGCTTCTGTGCACCTGGCGTAGGAGGTTGTAAACAAACAGTTACTGCATGATGAATGATGCCCCTATTCACTGATCCGAGGGCTCACTAGGCTTCTTACTAGATGTGCTTTCCAGATGGATATTTATCCCTTATATGTGGTAACATCTCCTTTCCAGTCAACAGAAAAATGTTATGGTACTTTGCTTCTTTTCTTTGAAACCTATAACCCTTGCTTGTAAGTTCTTTGTCAAAATAAGATTAGAAAGCCATCCTTGGAAACAAGTGAAGTAGGAAGGCAAAGATGAGTTTGGAGAAGCTCAAATCTGCTTGAAAATAAAGATGGCTTCTGGAATTTCAGTAAAATGTTAAAGGCATTCTTTTCACAGCCTTTACTTAAGATCCTTGGAGGACCAATGTATGGTGATATTTTAATTGTACTCAAATGTGATTTTATTTGCATGTTAATAAATAAAGTTGCCTGGGGGTCAGAGCTAATAGCAAGCCATAGCAGAAACTGGGTGGTGGTAGTGCATGCCTTTAATACCAGCTCTTGGGAGGCAGAGCTAGGCAGATCTCTGTGTGTTCAAGGATATAGCCAGCATGGAGACACATGCCTTTAATCTCAATACCAACCATGGAAGACCTGGAGGTCTGTACAGACAGGCAGTGATGAGGAGGTCATGTGGTTGGGTTTACAACCAATGAGAAGGCAGAATAGAAAGTCTATAACAAAGACAAACAGACAGGAAGTAGGTCTCTTGCTGAGGAAGATAGCAGTGGAAGTGAAGGGTAAGGATTTTAGCTCTTAGCTATCGCTCTGACCTCTTGGGCTTTCATCTTTGCATTGGCTCTGTGTTTCTTATTTAATAAGATGGTTACATCTACACCAATATGTAATATCAATTCCAATTTGAGTGAATACATCAGGATCGCACGGTCTGTCTTCTGCTTTGTAGATCAGTGGTGGACAAAAGGAGTGCTAGTTTGGGGTTAATGTTTGATAGTTTACTCATGTGGTACAAACATGTGATATAACAATGAAAATTTTAAAAGAAGGGGAGTCATTGTGAGCCCCAGATCCTTGAGGTGAGGTTACTTAGTCTAAGGATGTTGGGGAACAAAGAAGGAGAATCTTCCAATGCTATCACTACTCTGCTCATAGTATTTAGACATGGCTTTAGAGACTTTGGCAGAGGTCTTGGTTCTTAGACCAAGGCAGATTTTTGACTAAGACTCTAAAGACAGACAAAAATCTTGCCTCTGGACTATGACTGGAAACAAATCACCCCTTATACCTCTACTACCCATCTACAGAGTAAAACTATAAATGTTTGTGGTTTAAAGTGATCAAATAGGATAAGGTACACTCTCACAGACCTACATGCTGATGTAAATAGAGGATGTTGTATTACTTTTATCTTGTTGCTTTACTGGTCACTGAAAAGTCTGATGCCACTGAAATTAATCAGATCAGTATAGGCTGTCATTGTAAAAATGACTTCATTTCCTACAACCCATCCTTTGATTTACCAAGCATTCTTTCCCTTTCACTAGCCTTGTTTTATTTCACAAGTGGTTGGGAGGAGAAAAGAAGGAATATGTCTTCTGTGACCAGATTACACTGTAATGAATATAAATAGTAAAGATTCAACCAGAATTCAACTCCTTTCAAACCCAAAGAGTTAAGTCAACATTCAAATGAGCTACATACCAGAGTCCCTAATGGACTGTCTAGAGAGAAAGTCACTTGACCACACTACTTGCAGTGAGGTAATGGAACCACAGTAACTCCATCTCTTTGATAGAAGGTGAACACAATACAAATAAATGATCAGCTTACAGGATGAACTCTGAATGACCGGCTTTGGTTTGAGTAGAGGCCTTTCCCAACTTTGCAAGTCAGTGATAAATCTTTCAGCAACAAGTTGACCTTTCTCAGAAAATAGATTTTCTCCCAATATTTTCACATTCTATACTTGCCAGGATTGAGTGAGTGTGAGGTGGAGATCTGAATCCACACAACTGTAGAAAATTAGCCTTGAATGGGCCACCAGTGTTTGGCTGACACTCTGGCTCCTGCTGGGAAGGACAGAAAGGAGAACAGGTTGGAATATTAAAATAATAGGAAACACAGAGGACCATTTGAAAAAGAGAGCTGTCATCTGATTACTAGCCAATGTTGGTACACTGGTTAGTTTTTTGCCACTTGACACTACCCCGGGTCGTTAGGGTAAAATGAGCTTCAAATGAGAAATTTCCTTCGTCATATTGGTCTGTAGGCAAGTCTGTAGGACATTTTCTTGATTAATATTTTGTGTGGAAGGTCCTAGTCCACTGGAGATGGTGACACCCTAGGGCAGGTGGTCCTGCATGGTAAAACAGAGCAAGATGAGCAATCCATGGAGAGCAAGTCAGTGGCTATGGCCTCTGCTTTAGTTCCTTCCTCCAGGTTCATGCCTGAGTTCCTGCCCTGATTTGCTTCAGTGGTAGACGGTTACCTGTAAGTATGAGATGCATTAAACCCTTTACTCCCAAGTTGATTTCACTTATGGTGGTTTATCACAGTAATAGAAAACTAAGACAGGAGGCTACAAGGTTAAAGCAGGGGTCAGTGTTTCTAATATGAAAACAATTGGCAGTACCATCTTCAATAGCTTCATTCTTCTAATTTTCCCTACAGGGTTCATTATTTAAACTGTGTCCTTACTCTTTGTGAATTAATAGAGCAATTTACATATGCTATACCACTTGATCCAGGCCTGTATGTGTTCTGCAAAGAAGACACATGAAGGAATTAGAACTTGAGTGTTTATCAAAATATTCTAGGGTAGTGGGTCATATGAGACTTCTAAGGAAGAAGGTAAACCCAAACTTCCCAAACAGCCACTCTGACAAGAACTGTAAGCATCCCTACTGTGGTGATGTTATTCTGATAATGACCTTTATGAATCAGTCAGAGGATACAGAAATAGTACAAGGTTGCTCTTAGTTTTACTCCATTGGTTTGTCTGGTCTTTGCTTTTCTCTCTGAATTAATTAGGACCAAACTGCATTAAAATGATCAGTCAATTTGTACTTGAAAAAACTTATGGAAATGCCACCATGTCCTTCTCTTGCCTGGAAATGGTAGTGTTGTATTTGGCTGCTGTCCTCTTGTGGCCTGGTGAACCTACTGCTTGTCTTTTAAACTTGATCCATCTGAGTTCCAAGACATGATTTTTTTTCTGGTCACCACTGGCTAGCTGAGCTGCTGTTCTCTTGAGTCATTAATAGGATCCTGGATATCTCCTACTTGTGCGGATTATCAAAAAACTTGCTGCTATTGGCAGACTAACTAAATAAGCATTCACATGTAAACTAAAACAGCTTGAACCAGGACCAATGCTGACCAGTGGAGCACAGGGTGATCCTGGCTCCCATGTGCATTTATCGCTTAGTGCACAAGTCCATGATGTTGGGCCAATTATGTTTTTTGATTGTGGCTTGTCCCCTCTAAAATTCAAGTCAAAATTTAATGTTAACTATGAGATACTAGGAAGTGGAACAAAGAGAGACCTTTAAGAAATAATGTCCTGTCCTATTAAAAGGATTAATCTATTTGTGTGATTAATGGACTAGTGGGATACTGGATTGTCTTAAGGGTGAATCTATTATAAAAGCCCGTTTGGCTTGGGTTCTCCTTCTTTCTTGCCATGTGATACCCTGCACCACCTTAAAATACTGCCGGTAAGAAGGATATCACCAGATCCCTTCTGCTTTGAGCCAGAATCAATAGCCAAAATAAACCTCTCTCCTTTATAACGTATCCAGCTTGTGGTATTATGTTATTAGCAACAGAAAACAAGCTAAGACAGCTGAACTGATGGTGAAACTTATCTTCTTTCTATGCCTCTGGACAAAAGTTCACAGAAACGTTGGCTGTCAGAACAATGTAATTCTATTTGGAACTCCTTTGACACCTGTGTTAAGTGACTGTAATATTCCAGCACAACACAGACAGCTGAACTCTTGCCATGGGGACTTTTAATATCTCATTCATTCATATGTCCATTCAAATACTAATGGGACACCTCTCAGGTGTTGGGCAGATATAAGGTGCTATATATTTCACTGGACATCATGACAAGACACTATGAAAAAAATGTTACCAAGTTAGGAAGACACAAAATCATGTCACTAGCCAAGCTATTGGTGCTAAGGAAGTCATGAGCATGGTGCTGTAAAAGAAAATAAATGTGAAGTAGGTGCTTGGACTAGGGTAATTGTGAGAAAACCCAAAGGGAAAGGCTAGCCGATGTAAAAAATATGAGCAGTCTGATGTGTCAAATAAAACCAGCATCTGACAAGGCAATGAGACACAAAAGGAAGGGTGTGCTTTAGAGACAGAAGGGAAACTTTTGTGGGGAATGGTGTAAGAAAAGTAAACACACAGGATGAGGTTGTCAAAATGAGAACAATGCACTGCATACTGATGCTTTTGGTGCTGTTCTTAACGCAGGAATGACACGGAGAGGCAGTAAGCCGGGCGGTGCCATGGTTTTGCTTGAGATCTGTGAGACTCACTTAGGTTGAGAGTTCTAGATGCTTTCCTTAGTGCTGCTTACCTGGCTCAGCCCTGTATGGAAAGTCCCTGAGTGGGTGCAAGTGCAGAGTGGACACCCTCTTCTCATTCTTAGGCTTGCTTCCACAAAAGGTCGACTCCCACATCTGTCAGAGGACCTTCCTCAACCTGGTTTCCTTTTGACATTTGGAGCTCTCCAAGGGCCAGAGCAGCCACTTGAAAACACTTTTGGGACTTTTGCCCCAGACGTCTGAAAGAAGCATGGGTCTTTCGGTCTACTCTTATCCAAGACCCAAACCTAGCCCAAATTGTGACCATAACATATTGTGTGGGCTAATCTAAAGACCAGAAAAGCTGATATAAAATGTTTTACCAACATGTAAGTATTAAATACTATTTTAATATTTCTCCTAGGGCTCTGACTCTTACCAGACCATTGAAGTTCAGTAGCATGGTGGTCTGACGAGCTGGCTGGAGTGTGTACATCATGAGCATTGGTAGGTCTTCCAGGAGACTCTTGGCAAAACCTTCCTTGTGAGGCATGACTGCATCTGGTGAAATTTCATTTTCATGCAGGTGCTAGTGACATGGCCAAGCCATGTAGAAAGGAGAAATTCAGTTGCTTCTCTCCTCTGTGGGCTGCCTCTGTAACTTCAGGAGAGGAGCAGTCGGAAATTTCTACCCCACTACTCAGTGACATTTTAAGAAGAAAGAATAAATTTAAGCACCTGGAACCTTTGGTCAAGCCATTGTGTTTTGTTCATTGGTGTGAAGGGAATTTGGAAAGTAAAAACATCTTAGGAGAAGACACAAACTTCCTCTTGAGAAGAAAAAAAAAAAAAGTACAGTGTTGCTCAAGTGAAGAAATCCCCAGCTGGACTTGGTTTGTGCCACAATAAAATGTCGCACAGAGAGTGGCTTCAACAACAGAAACGTATTTCTCTGAGAAGCCAAGTCAAGGTACTGGCTAGTTGGATTCTCTGGTGAGAACTTCATCCTGGCTTATCTTTCATTATGCTGTTACATGAGAGGGAAAGAAGCTCTGTGGTATCTCCTCTACTAAGGACACAGAGACCATCATAAAGCCCCACCTTCACGACTTAATTTAACCCCAACTACTTCCCAAAGCCCAGATCTGCAAATAATATTGTCTTGAGGGCTAGATCTTTAACATATAAAACTGAAGGAGAAAAGTGTTCCTTCAAATCTATGCTCTTACATTTGTATTACATACAAATAAATATATTCTTTCCTCCTCCTAAGTCCCCAGACTTGTTGGTATTCTGACTATTAGAATATTTCTGTCCCCTTTTCTGCAATGTTCCCTGGGTGGTAGATGCAGGATCTATGATGCAGATGTATCTGTTGGGGATGGGCTCCCCACAGTCTGTTGATCTCTGCCTTGTGTCTAGTTCTGGTTTTCTGTGATGGTCTCTATTTGCAATAAAAAGAGAAGCTACTTTGATGAAGAGAGGTAGCTCTACTTATCTGTGTATTTGTTAAGATTTGTTTTAAGTCACAGGATATGGTCTATTTTAGAGAAACTTCCATGGACTGCTGAGTAAAATGTCTACTATTTGGTGTTTGGGGCACAATATTCTGCAGATATCTGTTAAGACTATTTGATATATGGGTCATTAAGTTATGATGTTTTTCTGGGTTTTTTTTTGTCCATATGACTTGTTTATGCGGGAAAATGGGGTATTGAAGTCACTCATTGTTACTGAGTTGGAGTTAATCTATGACTTTAAGTCTTGTATTATGGTTTTATGAAATTAAGTGCTTGTGAGCTATGCCTGGAAGTATGAGGATGGTATGTGTGGGCCTGAGTCTTGGGTACTTTCCATACTAGGCTGACGTACAGATTGTGAGACCAAAGCTAGACCTAAGGGTCGTAAAGGCAGCTGAGATTCCAGGAACTCATCAGGCTGGGCCTGAGCACAAATGTGCACCCCAGGCTAGGTCTGGAGGTTGGATATAATACAGCTAGGATCAGCCAGACTCACCAGACATGCCTGGATCACAGAATGTATGACCAGGGCCAAGCTTGGAGGTGGAGAGCTGCCCAGACAGGAATCTCAGATTGAATTGGCACACAACACATGAAAACAGGGCTAGGTCTGGAAACTGGGGAGGGTACAGGCAAAGTAGCATTTGGGAACTTACCATACTGAACCAGAACCTAGCTAGGCTTGGAGGGCAGATGTGGTGCAGGTGGGCTAGAACCAGATCAGCTCACTACCAACATTATTCTTCTTACTGGAAAGTGTCCACATTTTCTCAAGCCGTTATAGTGCTTATTTTATGGTCCAGTGTTGTATTCAAGAACCACCTGCAGCACTTTTCATGACTAGATCAAGAAATGTGAAACTGAATGTAGACTGTGCTAAGACACATCAAAATGAATGTTTTAGTAATCTACTCTATTTCCCACATAAGCCAGTGAAAGAAACAATGAGCAACTCTTCAGGACTGAGATGAGAAAATACAAGAACCTTCCTAGTTCATGCCACTCATCACCATGGCTTCATCATCCATTACACAGTAAAAGAAACACAGCCATTGACTCTAGCCCTTAATGAGTATATGCGACTTTGATAATATTTATCAGGTTTATTTGTTTGAGGGTGACTGCAATGAAAAGAAAATAGTGCAGCTTTGGCTTGTTAGTCTCCTCTGACGTGTGCTGCAATTCTAAGGAAAACATTAGTGGCCTATTTTTAGCACGTACCTTCATCTGCGGAAGCACTAATCACTGAGGAGTAATCCTCAGGATGGAAAACACAAATTCCCAGAATTAAACTTTCTTGCTCATCTGTTTTCTGGTCACAGGAAATATATCAACACCCTCATTTCTCATCAACATTGAGGACTGAATAATGATGCAATTCTGCCGACCAGGCTGCCTTCATTTTCCTCTTTGCTAAGTTGGGCCCCTCCCAGCCCAGAAAAACAGAAAAGGCTACTTCTTTCAGGAATCTCTTCCTACTATCATTCCCTTCATTCACATATGTTAATACTTTTGTATTATTTGCATTTCCCCTATCTGTTTATTCTGTTAGTCCTTTATTGAAAATGTTTACGGACTCAAAGAAAGATGATAGGGACACTCATTGTCCCAGGTCCTGTGGTCATACTATGTGGAATAAGCGACAGACAAGTGAAGAGGCTACAGTTTCTTCCCTACAAGGCTGCAGTTGTGGAATGCTTCACTCTGGACTGTTTGGTGACTTGAAATCTCATGAGCTGGAATTATCCACATGAAACCATCAAAAGTGTGGATCCAGAACACTCCTTCACAAGAGAGAAGGGAACCTGGGAAGGACACAGACAGCATCTGAGACTGCTCCAGTAGTTCCTCATCAGGCCCACAAAGCCTGTTGCTGAAGCTGTTATCATGTGACAGTTTGGGTGGTGTAGCTGCCCATACATTTCTCATGCTCTTGTAGATAATCCCTCATCCACACTTCTGCAAATAAACCCAACTAAATACATCAGTTCACTAAGCTAGACTTAGATGGAATAATTTCTTTGGTCTGTCATTGATGCAGTATCTGGGATAAACAGATGTTTCTCCACAACTCCCCAGCAAAAGTTAATGCAACAGCTATATAACTTATTAAGAAAGATTCAATATATGAATAGGCTCAACAAAGGGTTCTTGGTATAATGTCTCCTCAGCATCTGAGAAGGATGCAGCTCTCCATCACCAGTCTAAGGGGACAACTACTGGTTGACACTAGTGTGTGTACATATTGAGACATACGGACTCTGTGCCAATGGAGATTTAGAAGGGAAATGTGGGAAGTAGTTTGGAGATGGTCATGCAGCACTGGCTGTTCAAAGCAGGGTCTTAGGAACAAAACAAGGTGTGGATTGGAAAGCATTTAGATTTCAAGTGAGCTAAACCTGGCTTTGAATCTCTATATATTTATGCTTAACAGAAAATTTCCCCTGTGAACCTCAATTTTAGAATCTGTACAGTAAAGGCAAACACAAAGCATATTAACAAATTGTGAGAATTCAAGGACCTGATTCAAGTACAAGGGAATATAAGATCTGAGTGCTATGAGACTGTAAGACAGACACAAGTTAAGATGTGAATATAAAAATGAAGAAGAAATCAGGACACAAATATTTCTATGCAAACTCGGGGGAAATCCACTCAGTCTCAGGCTTCTCCAAAGTTGCTCATGAATCACCTAAGAGTTTATTAAGATGCAGATTATAATTAAAAAATTTTTTAAGAAAGGCCAATTTTCAGTTTCAAATTTACCCCACCTCCTAGTAATATCCATCTTTGGATTTTTTTTTTTAACCATAAAATAGCAATAATGGAGATCTCATGCAGAGGCAAGTCTCCTCATCTTTGATTTTTGTGCTCTTGAAGCCAAGCTCTCTACCTTTTAAATGGCAAGTTTTTCACAACAATCCCAGATGGATTCAGTGTTCTGTGTCCATACTGATGACTACATAGAGGAAAAGAACTTAATTACAAGAAGCACAGTGCTTGCCTCTAATCGCTTCTGCTTATCAATAAGACGTAACTTACATGTCCTTTACAAATAGAGCTGAGCTCACAAGCCAGCAGCATTGGTGGAAACCTGGCCAAAGCCCAGGTGGAGGTTTTTTCTGGCAGGAAGGTAGGAAATGAACTGCTCCTGCTGTCACCAGTTCTCTCCATTGTTGGAGTTCACGTCTCACTGAACAGGAAACAGATTCATCTGTGGTTTCCTCCATGAAATTTCTCCAAGAAGAGAAAATGACTCCCTGGTAGCAGGTAGGTAAGAAGGTGAAGTATTTCTCATTGGCAAGTACTCCCGAAGTGGCCTGAATCCAGACCCAGGTTTCTGTATCTTCAAATGTAATCAAAGAACAACCCATTGGAGTCAGAAGAGTTGCAAGCTCCTTTAGGCTCTGAAATTACCAGCCTAGGTCCTTTGATAATTGTCTAATGACTCTTTACTTAGCCATTAATTCAGGGTAAATGCCATTTTCTCATTATATTTTGTTCTGATATCCTTTACCAAACTAATACACTGCTTTAGAACATCCACACATACATATATTCTATTCCCTTCCTCTCCAGTTCTCTCAAAATTAGACATATTTTTAATTTTATGGTCAGCATCTCTTCTAACACTATAGAAAGAGTTCTATGAAAACAATGGTGTTGTTTATGACAGTATCTCCAGCATGTAGCCTGGGCTGGATATAATACATGCTCAATAACTACTTAGCCCATCTAAGTACTAATCAGGTCTGATGCTGTCTAGCATTTGAGATCAAATGATATCATGGTCAGTATGTTATGGCAAAAGACCTAATGAGTATTTCTGAATGAAGGATGTCCAATTTCATATCCTGTTCAGGATTCCCGAATTTTCTCTCCAACTCACTGTTGTGGATTCTTCTGCTTTTTCTGTCATCCTTTCAACTTTACTCAGTATATTTCCAAACCTATCATTTCCTCATAAACATGGCACTCATTACCCTCACTATAATCACCATATAAACTTGTTTGTATTTCTACAAGTGGGGCAATTTCCATGGCCGTATAGTTATGAATCCTGGAAGACTTTAGTGAAGTTGCCCCCTTTGTGAAATCCACTACTCAGAGTATACTTTTATCCAGCTTATTTTTTCAAAGGGGGTAGATGAACTGAATAAAAAGCAAGTCATAAATCGTTTTTCTGGTGATTTCATACGTCAGGGGCAAGTGGTATAATGGTACTCTGAATCCTTGAATTGCCTCATGGTTTCTAAACAGAGGAAAACGTGCTTCTCTAGTATGAGTAATTTTGCCCTAAGTAGAGAAAATATCCCTAGAAAATGTCTGACATCTAATAAGCAGCCAAGTTTTTGGAAGGCATGCACAGACGAAGTCCCTCAGGTTCCTCCCCTGCTCCCTCCTTTGTTGGTGGCTTGTATTTGGGGGATTTGTGGTAGAGCTAAGCATATGTCCATACTTTTTTCTCTGAAGCCCAGCTGTCACTGTGTAGCCTCTGTCTTCCTGTACATAAAGCATCCCCTGTGCATCTGGAGACTTGGAGAAAGGGGTCTGCCAGTCTGCACGTGGAATTTGCAGCTCTCAGCTTCAGCACCTGTGGGTTGAGGGATCTGGAATATATTTGTGTTTCCTGGTCACAGTTGGAGCAGTGAGATTTGACCCTTAGAAGGCAGGGGCTTATTGCAAGCCTGTTCTTCGTTCTTTCTAAATCGTGTACGCACTGCAAGAGTGAGACACCCCTGCCTACTGAAAGCCAGAGGAATGTGCCTGGAAGCCAAGTCTAGACGGAATTCCTAGATGGGGAATCAGTGGGGACAGAGGTGAATGCCACAAGGTTCAGTCCAATTTTATGTCCTGTGTTTTTTAGCATCTTTATGTTTCTTGGTTTCAGCCAATACGAGAGAGAGAGAGAGAGAGAGAGAGAGAGAGAGAGAGAGAGAGAGAGAGAGTTTGTGAGCTGTGAATGACCATAACAAGTGGGTTGGGGTTTCCAGTGGTGATTAATTTAAATACTTCACCTTCCTTCCACTTCTAATCTGAAGTGCATTATGGTCCCCAAGGACGCTCCAAGATTTTACAGGCCTCTGGTTTACTGGGGGGGAGCAGCAAAGGGAAGGGAAACTATTCTCCATCACGTCTGGTTTATAGACACCTGTAATCAATCACCAGATGAGTGAGGATTTACTGAAACAATTGCATTAGGAAAGTACTAATCCCAATTGTCAGTGTGATGAGTCAGATACAGCAGGAGAGTGCAGGAGACTAGCAAGACCTTTCCATCTTCTTTTCTGGATACACTAGAATAGCTTAGCAGGCCTTGGCCAAGGCAGTTCTGAACCACACAGCTGGCACCCCAGTAAAAGCTGGCATCTCAAGCCCTCGTGTGGTCTGTGACCTTTATTTTAAAATGCTTGTCCCCACCCATTTAAAATCCCACATCTTGAGAAAATCATCCTCCAAGCACTAAGCATCTTGTGCTTCCCTGGTTTTACTTGTTATTTTGTTCCTACACATGTGCACTGTCGTTTCTCTCAGGCCTTCCGCAGCTTCTCCTCAGTCAAGTTCTCTGCCCAGCTCCACTCTCAACCTTATGCTCTAACTTCAGCCAGCAGCATTACCAAATGCACTTAGCCTTCTTCTTTCTGAACTCATATTACAATTTATTTTTATCATATTAGATAGTTTATGGTCCATCCAACACTACCCCTCACCCCCGCTCCCGCAACACACATACCAAAGCATGACCTTGTTTTGTCTGCTTTCCAGGCATTTCTTACTTGCTTCACTTAGATAACATTAACTTTTCAAGATGGGGGTATAGTCTTATCTCCTAGAAGTCTTCTCAAGAGTTTTTCTTTCACCCAAACATTCCCTATCTATTCATAACTTCCTAGGTAACTGTGGAATGATCGAATGGCATCTCCCCCTCCATTTTTTGATCAGCAGTGAAATTGTATCTACATAGTTGGTGTTTGCAAAGTCTTTTTTGAGCCAAAATGATTAGCTCCATTTTCCTTCAAATCAGTGCTCTTAGGATTTGTTATTTGAGACGTGTTTTACTTCCTGATTTCATAGGGGTATAGAGTGACCCTTCAGTACAACTACCCTGATATCCTAGTTAAAATCCCCTCTGATGCTAGCAAGAGGATGTAAGGGTCCTGACTTCAGGACTGGAAACCAGGGTCCTGGAGTCCATCTCTGGGTTTCCAGTCCTGAAGTTTAATGCTTTCCTGCAGCATTAAAAAGATTTTTCAAAGAGCATTTAATTCCAGAATGACTGAAAGTGGGTGTGCTGGATTAAGTATATGGTCCTATGAATGTTTTAAAATTTCCCAGATTGAAGATAGAGAGGAACTTCGGTCACCGGTGCGATAAGGACACAATGCTGTGGTATTTCTAAGATTTCACTATCAATCCTTTCAGGTACAAACTCTAGTAGCACTAATGTCCACTTGTTCCTAAGTGTACACTGCTTCTGAGCATCAGGGGAATATGTGTGTCAAGTTTCTGATTTGAGTGGGATTTTGTGTATACCCCATCTCCTGAATGTTTGAACACTAAAGGATTGGTCTACAGAGAGCTTCCCTCCATCTTACTCCATGAACCTCTGAGCTCAGCTTCACAGCCACTCAGCTATTTCTTATTGCACCTTAGTCACAGAGGAACTGACGAACTCTGAGGTGATCTCCCTTGAGCACAGATTCAAGTGACTCTTCCTCTCAGGGACTCACAAGGAGAGGAATGTGTTATGAAGAGAACTGTCCTTATCAGACACTGTACTTATGTCTTTGTAACAGTGGATTTAAGCATTGCTGCATACACATAAACATGACATGCTATGTGAGTGGCTCTGTAGAGCAAGGCTCAGAGGGCACTGCCGTGCTATGGTGTGCTGAAATGATACTTTAACTTCACCTCTGACTTGGAAAAGCCCAAAGATCCAACTTGGATGAATCCAGGTGCAAGGTCAGGTTGACACCTGAGAAATAAGCAGTCTTGCTACTTGCAGGTTTGTGTGTCTTTCGTCTATTTTCAGCATTTTTTTTTATTAGTAATCCTGAAATAAGAGCAATGATCACTAAGCAGATTGAAAGATGCCTTGACCTTTGGGACTACAACTTAAAATTTCTTTTTCAACTTTTTTTTTTTTTTTTTTTTTTTGGTTTTTCGAGACAGGGTTCCTCTGTGTAGTTTTGGTGCCTTTCCTGGAACTCAGTCTGTAGCCCAGGCTGGCCTCGAACTCACAGAGATCTGCCTGGTTCTGCCTCCTGAGTGCTGGGATTCAAGGCGTGCGCCATCACCACCAGGCCCCCTTTTCAAGGTTTCAAAACTGCCTGTTTCACTAGAATTGTGACAGTGACATTCCTGTGCTCAGATTTCCCTTGGCCTCTGGATTCAATCCACTTTATAATGGAGGCAGCGTCAGAGCTTAGGCAAGGTGTGTGATGTAAGCTTTGCATTCATTTGAGAGACATAGACTGATCACATGACTTAATGTTTGAAATAGCAAATAGAGTAAGTTCCTCAACCAGCTGGCCCTGAAAAAGTGTTAAAAGCACAGCCCAGCGAACATCTCTCTCTCTATTTCCTTGTGTTACCTCCTCTAAGCAATAGTCCCTTCTCCAATTAATGAGATACCAGTAAGACCAGAGTGTGGAAAGCTCTCAGCTCCAAACTTTTCCATAAAAAGTAGGGTCCCCAGGAGTAGTGACACTGTGTGACACTTTGCTAGTCAGCATCTTTATCTTCTCTCACTACTTCCTCTATTTAAAAAAACTGCTTTAATTGAATCTCATGATTGCTATAGTATTATAAAGATGAGTATAATACAAGCTGGGACTGGGTGTGGTGGCACGTGTCTTTTATCCTATCATGGGTGGGGTGGGGCAGAGGCAGGCAGGATTCATAGGATTCATTACTATATATATTGATTATTACTTCATTACTATTTTCTTCTGATTTAAAATGGAACTTAATAAAACACATTTCCAGATTTCTAAATATGCTACTGTCCTGAGCACTGTACTTCACGAATGTCATCCTGTCCCCAAATCCCACTAAAAAAGGCCTACATTTTGCCAGCAATTTTTCTCTCCATAATGAGATGGAAGTGTTTTGTTTTGTTTTGTTTGTGAAATTTGGGAGAAGGCAGATTTCACAGAGAAATTACAAGTCAAATTCAAAGCACTCAACAAGTTCTTATTAAGCATCGCTATCTTTGTGTGTATGTCCCTCATTATGCTTCCATACACACAGGCTCTTAAATTGGTCTCAGATTGTAGGAGTTTGCAATCTGGTTGATATGCCCGTAATTCATCCATACCCCAAATGTTTTCCTACAAAGAGGCAGGCATTAAATAAATTCTCGTCCATGGCTAGGCAATTACAGTTCCTTGATTGTAACAAACTAAGTTAGACTCTGCCCAACTTGGGCTTTTTAAAAATAGGAGTTTAAGATACTTAACTCTCAGAATTAAGGAAAAGCCTCTTTATGATTTTTCTTAAAGCGGCACCATTGCTGGTAAGCCAGCGTGAGAAACGTGGGTTTAATTGCGATGTGGAAAGAAGCCATTGGACGGATGGAAAGGGTGGAAGTGAATGATCTGCTTTATAAATCCAAGGAGAGTTTCCAGAGGTTGTGAGAACCGTTTGTAGATGTGTGGGCTAGAATGTAGATGTTAAGTTGGAAGACTCATTTCAGGGTCCAGGTGAGACAGTATTGTCACAGGAAATGACCATATGTCTACTCCAGAGAGGAGCAGACAGAAGCCAAACATAATGTTAAGGTTTATAAAAGGAAAAAGCATCAAAAGCCACCTTCTAGCCCACCTTTGGGGCTCCTGGCATATTCACTTGAGCAGGGTGAATAATTGTGTTGTTTCTTGTGTGTATGTGTGGGAAGGTAGAGTGGGACTAGAAAAGAAGCACATTTGAGGGTGATGGCAACAATTCTGTCATGGCATCTTTAGGTGCTCATGCTTCCATGTGGAGACGACACACACGTCTATTGTAGACAAGTGAGTTGGGAGCTTTATGAGGGCACCAGGGCTGGGAAACCTACTTTCACCTTTTACTCTAATGAGATGTCAAGTGACAGTTCTGATAAAATGTCTGGATTAAAGATGCTTCTATAGGAGAAAGAGAATGCCACACTTACTGGTTGATCAGCAGAGGGCAGAAATGGGGGACTTGTGTGTCACTAGGATCCATAGAAGAAAATGATGAATACACTTGTATGAAGTATTGCTGCAAAGAAAAACTGAAGAGAGTGCCAATGAGTTTGGTGGCATGAAAATCCTCAGAGACTTGAGATGATGGAAACAGAAGCCTTATTGGGATGAGTTAGGGAAAGAATGTCAAAAAAGCTGTGTAGAAAAATGAGGAATAGACATACTTTAGTTCTACTATAATAGCACTATAAGCCTATAGTATTATTATATAAGTACTATAGATTAATATAATAGTACTATTAGCTTATGCTTAATGTGAAGCCATCTCCCAGTTTTAAAATAAGAAAGTCGCACAATGTATTAGCAGCACACCTAGGTTTTGGTAATAGCCTAGCACACCGTTCAATTCTCCTGTATCCATATCTATCATGAAGAGGATAAGAAAGCAATCTGGGGATGATTTCCTAAGGGCACTGTCCTGTCCATGAAAGTCCTGCTCATCTTCCAATATTGTCACATTGGTTGTTAATATTTTGTTCCATGCATGATTGGAGGACACAGACACTCCCTCTGTGACAGCTGAAACTTTGCCGTAGGAATAGTTGAAGGCTGCATCTTTATCTGGTCGTGGTGGCAGGATCCGGTGAGTTATGGAAGGTGGGAGCCCAGCTTTTGTGTAGAGCAGATGACTTGTAGTTTGTATGCAGCCTAGAAAAATTCCCTTTTGCTAGTTCCAGGGACTTCATGTTTTGAGGGCAGGGAAGTGGCAGGCCTGTGGATACAGTGGCAAAAGATGGAAAAATATTTTGGGTAATTGCTTGTCCTCTCAGTAATGGGGTGAGGACATATTGAGGTTGAAGTTGGAGCAAAAGGGAGGTGGAAAATCTAAATCACTGATTTAGAGGAGCCGAGACACGGGGAAAATGATACATAGAGATGCCTGGGACAGTTCAGTATCTGTCTGAGATTTGTTAACCTGACACTTGTGAGGATCATTCAGTATAGTTTGATTTTTTTCAGCAACATTTTGCTACTCTGGGGCAAGCACTTTCTAAGTAGTATTATTATTTGTTGCTTACAACTTCTTTATTTTATGATGGCAAGGTTATCATACTAGGGAGGAAACTGAGCCACGGGGAGGTTGAGCAATTTGTTTAAAATCCTACTGCTTGAAGGATCTGGGGCTCTTTACAGACCTTGGCAATTAGAACTAACAGCTAATATTTATCATCTTGGTATGTTATTACTAAGATAAATGAGATAAATCATATAAAGAGTCCAACACTGCATTCTGCCCATGGAAGGCATTCAATGAATGCTAGCTATGAAACAGCCTTTAAAGGATGTCATCAAGCACATTTTCTATGAAGTTTAAAAGAGCTATAAAGTGTGAAATTCTGAGCCTACTGCCTGGATCTTAATGAGTGTTGGTGCACAACCCACCAATATATAGAAATCTACATTCTTAATTCTGATTGATGAGAATTATGTTGCTTCTAAAGGCCACTAGGTGGAGCCACCAAAGAGCAAGTCTGCTAATTTACCTTCAGATTGAGCTCAGATACAGGTAGGCTAGCAGAAGCAGGACTTTGGCAAAAAGAAAAAAAGAAAAAGACAAGAAAGAAAGAAAAAAGAAGAGAAAAAAGAGTTGTTATAAATACACAAACAGATGGCTAGGGAAAGAAATAGGGTTGCACTTAAAGCATATATTTGAGTAAGCAACTAAAACAAAGAGCATTTATATCCAGAGAGACTGTTAATTTGATAGGCATGCAACAAGGGCCAATGCAAATTTCCTCTGCTGGAAAGCTAAGGAAATCAGAAATCTTGCCTATGTTCTCTCAAAACCATACTACACTCCAAAGCTACTAGATCTATGGACCAGACAAACATTTGAACTCGTGTGTGTGTGTGTGTGTGTGTGTGTGTGCGCGCGCGCGTGCCCTTTCCATGCCTCCAACACAGGTAATGGATATGTTGCCCTGTAACTCAGTAAGGTTCATATCACTCCCCTACACCCAGCACTGCCTAACTTATAATTTGATAGCTATCTTGCTAGCTGCCAACCCTGCCCAAGATCAACACATGAAAACACCCACTGTTCCCAGGAATGCTGCCTCATAAGGAGACAATCCCAGGTATCACTGTGTTGCAACCCCTCCACTCCAGGTGGCTATCTGAGAGAAACAGAGCAGCTAGCATTTCTTATGGTTCTTTCCCTGTGAGCAGTGATGTAATGCAATTGAAATCTTTGCCTGCTTATTGTCCTGTCACCCGTAGCCCTATAACTCTATAGTATCCTGAAAAGGGATTAGATTCGATTAAAAATAAAACCCAAGTCTTATCGTTATCATGTCCTTCGGGTCCATTTTCCAGGTTCCACTCTCCCATACTTGGGTATCTTTCTTCTTTCTCTTGCTTCCTGGATCTCCCCACTAAGGCCATATGTATCTGCTTGTAGCCAGTGCAACTGAGCTCCCCAAACACAGATTCCCATGAAAACTGAACAAAAGAGGAGGGAGAGGCAGAGCATGTTAAATGTCTCATTAGGCCTTCTGTCTGATTCTCATTAGATTCGCTGACTGCTTCTCATTAGGCCCATTGCCTCAGCTTCTTTCAGGCCCTGAATATGTAGGCCAGTGCTTATTGTCATGGTTGGTCGAGAAGATCTATTTCATTTATTCATAAATTGAATGTGGCTTCTGAAAAGTCCCAGGCAGTTTCTTTTGGCAAAGTTAAGGAGGGCTTATTGTTGTTATTTGCTATTTTTCGAGTAATCCTAAGCAGGGTGGGCAGAAGAAATAATTTAAAAGACCCAGAAGAAAACTTCAAACACTGCTTCAGAATTAGGGCACTGGGGAATAATTGTTGCAGCCAAAGGCCAGCCTCCTGTGCAGACATCTGCAACAGGACATCATGAACAAAGTTACAAATACCTCTGTGTTCAGAGAGAACCCACCATGGGAAGAATAAGAACACAGGGAAGAAATAAGGGCAGGGCATTAGTGAGTTACAACTCTTGCGCTCTCAACCACTGCAGAGCATACACAGAGAACGTTGAACTAAGAGGCAAATAATAGCATTAAAAGGCTGCTGTGCAGTTTGATATTCTACAACTTATGCATATAGTGCATTAACAAGGTGAAAAGACATCACTTACATATCAGTATTCATCTTATCAGAACAAGTGGCTGCTGGAAAAACCTCTCATGAGATGGCAGGTGGTTGACAGAACTTAGAACCAATGACATGCTGATAATGATATAGTGGACATCACTTTGGAGTCTCATGGGAGAGACATGTTTCCAGTGATGCAAACAAAAAGTAATGAGTCTTTGCCTAAGAGTTAAAAAAATACTAATCAGATATTATGTGTTCCCTTAACTCTTGATTTCCTCCTTGATATTGGCATTCTCATTTGGGTGAACATGGTGTGTACTCAACCCTTACTCTGAGAACCATTTGATGTCCCAAATCAGAGATCTTTCTCCCAAACAATTATATTTTTCTTCTCCAGACTTGGAAGGCTGCAGCTTTAATAACCCTTAGAAAGGAGGTGTTTTTCCTTCAACCGAATGTCTGAAGTGTGTTTGATATGGCTCTATATGGGAAAGGCAGACTGTGAAAAAAAAAGAAAGAAAAAAAAAGAAGAGAAAAACCTCTGTGAAATTGGACATCAATACAAGATTTGAACTTTCTGTGTTCCATTCTTCCACCCAGAGGCTAGAGAAGAGATGTCTCCATATATGGCCTTCTCTTCAATCAGGAAGCAAGACAAGTCCTCCCTAAGGAAGAAGGACCATGACTCACCCAAGAAGGGCAGGGTGGGGTCCCTGTCAGACACATTCCAGCTGCTGCATAAGCTGGAAAGGCATGGTCACTTCTGTGTGGAGTTTTGTTTGAGTATTCAGTGTCCCACTCTGAAGGTAGCCCTGGACACATGTGTGTTCTGTGCCTTTGGAAGAATGTTTCTCATAGCATACAAGCATATCACTACAGTCACATGTTTCCTGTATGCTGCCTTTGTATTAGGCTATATGGTCAGCCTCTAAAGGTCCAACATGGATGTTAGAGACTAGGACCTGTTGTTAGGAAAGGGCATGGTCACTTCCAAGATGTGTGTACAGAGAATCCCCTACCCACAATACTGACTTCTAAGGAAGTTTCAGCATAGTTGGTGAGCTGCCCTCATTCTGAGGGAAACATTTTGGAGGACTTGACTTCTGAACATGCCAGGATATGTGTATAGTCGATTGCAATGTTCATTCACGATATTTTCAAACAAAACCTGTTTGCCTTTCACATGGCTCCTTGAGTGTACTGTGCTTGTGACGCGCTGGTAAGATGACAGGCCTTTGTGCATTCATGTTTGATAGAGACATACATACACATTGGTGCCTCTGAACCATGGTTGTGAAGATGGCATAAACTTTTGGCTCCAAAACCTTCAGCCAAAAACCCAGTTGAGAGGCAGGCTAGAACAATGGACTGAAAATGATCTTGGTCTTTCAAGTACTTTATCCCATCCAGACTTTCAGGGTAAGAACCTGATCTCCCAGAAAGTATTTCTTTTATTGCCAACCATAGAGAATCACTGAGAAACTAATTAAAGAATTGGAATCTCAGTTCCTCTTTCGTTAGCTGACCCTAGACCAGGGGCTAGATTCCAAACAAAGGTGCTCTGAGCGAGCACGATATAGAGTGAGACTCATCCGTGTACGGAGGCTGTATTCCCTCAGGCTCCTCTTTCAAAGACTTACCTAAGTGCAAACTACCTTGCCTTTTTTTTTCTTTTTCTTTACAATGGTGTTTCATCAGAAATAATCAAGTTTGAAGTTCCTGAAAGTTATTCATTTATTGGATTCGACTTTCCACCCTTCCCTTGAATTCCAGGAGCCAGATCAAGACAGTGAGTTCTCATGGAAAATTAAGTACATTTGCAAAGGTGCTTAGGGAAATATGCTTGTTTCAGGTTTCAGACTCTCAAGAGGATAGTGGTCATTGATTTCTAGCCTTAAAACAACGATAAAGACTTCCAGATATGAATGGGCTTCTATGGAATCCAGCCAGTCTGCCTGAAAGCCTCCTGCTGTAAAACACTTGGTTTCATCCTGGATATCCACCCTCCTCTTCCTTTGCTCCTCCCTCACTTTTTAAGATTGCCTCACTTGGCAGCCATCCTGATGATCACACAGAATGGCATTTATTGACTGAATAGTTGGCTTATTGAAGAGTAACTACTTTAAGATTGTGAAATGATTTCTTAAAGTTACACAATTACCTACGGAAGCAAAGACCTTTATTATAATGTATATCTTTGCTAGTCAGTTATGTGGTAGTCATAAACTTAGAGAAGAGGGGCCCTAGGAGGGCTTCTGGGAAAGAAGTATATTTTACAAATATCAAAAATGGCTTAGAGATTCATAACTTAAATTTAAAACTAATGACAAGAAACAAATATTATCTTAATTTAAAACATATTTTCTTTCTTTGTGGCCAATAAAATAAAGGTTGGCATGAAAGCCCTCATATAAGAATAACGAGTGAGTCTCATTCCTCAAACTGGTGCATTGGCCTTACCACCTTCTCACCAATATTACTAACAAGTCTGAATGATTCTGTCTGAGTCATTTAGATTGCCATTATTGAACAGGATTTTCCAAAAGTATTTTGCACTGAGGAAAGACCTTTTTAATCCAGGACAAAATTATTTATATACAAGAGTCGCCAGGTATAAATGAAGTAGATACAGGTTTGGATTCAGAATGGAAGCAATCCAGTCCCTCTCTCTGATGGAGAGGATGGCTCTTGCTGACTGCGTGCCATAGGACAGCACCTTAAAACTGAATGCAATACTTGTGCGAATTTTCTAATTTCCTCACTTTGGAGACATACTCACCAATGCCAGATAGATTTTCTTGCAAAAGACCAAATACTTGACTTTGAGCTTTTGGCAAAAGATTTAATGTGCAGTGATCAATGGGCAAACTACTATGCAACACTAGAACTATGCAAAAAGTAAGATTGAAAGGAGGGAATTAATAGCCTTGAATTATTTGAATATGATAGTATGGAATTTTCTTTAAGTAAAAACTTATATGACAATGGAATCTTGAAGGAATTACAACTAAAATCTGAGGAAAATAGACATGGTGTTCTGTAGTTTTTAAAAGAAATCACTGTGCTGAATTGTGCTATGTAGAATTCACTGTTTTCTCTTCCTTTAACAAAATCTTGGGTGTATTCCATAACTTCCTGGTCACATTTGGTAATTAAAACTTAGTGTGGCTTAATTTAAACCCTTAATTGCATATCCAATTTAAAGCTAGAGCTGTGACTCGGGATGCTTAGAAAAGAGGTGGGGGCAAGAGCTGTCTCCAGAGCCATGTTGTCCTCCCCCTTCCTAAGCCCCTCTCCTCTTAGGAGCCCAAAGGAGAGCCAAGGGCTCAGAGAAATCCTTCCTGAAATTGCTGCTTTACAGTGGATGGAAAGTGCCTCTGGGCAGTGCTCTGATTTTTTTCCTGATCCCATCTGCTGCAAGTGGTTTTCACACACACATATTATATATGTATCTTTGAGCTTTCTCCACCTACCTTGAAGCAGCCTTGCCTACCTCCATCCCCGAGTGAGCATCTCAGGTCTTAACTTGCTAGACAGTAACTAAAGGCACTCCGTGTCCTCACGCCTTCTTCAAGTGGAACCAGTGAAAGACTTGGGTTTCCTTTAATGTCAGGTGAGCATGGGATATGTTGGTGATCAACTTGCACTTTCCAGATTTTTCTGCCATTATTTCTGTAAGTTCTTATAAACACATGTTTAGAAATTTCTAAACCAAAAGTTGATTATAACCTGTGTATTTCCATATGTTTGTACCTCAGGGTCACACATCAAATACCCCCAAAGACTCTAGTACCATGTCTTCTATTGAGAAGTCTGAGTCCATGAGCTTTTGAAGCTCAGATGGGCCCCAGTTCTCAAGGAAGTGTCAGTTCCCCTTTATTGTAGGCTCCCCAAATTTCTGTGTATGGTTTTCCTGGAGTCTATTCATTTTCTAGGAAGGGGGTATATACTCTTCTTTGTTCTTATGGTCCAGGTCCTTGCTGAGAACCCCTTCCATATCTTTCATAACCTGGAGAAGGCCCAATAGGGTGGTGTCTGAGGTCATGAGACCATCCTGTCATCTCTCTGTCCTCTGGGTCATAATATCTGGAACTAATATGGTTTCTTCTTGATGGGTATTGTTAGAGTATGAGTATCTTTGTTTCTAGTGGTGTGGAATACCCTGTTAAATGACTTTTTCAGGAAATTGTTGTTTTACAAAGGCAATTTAAATTGGAAATGGTGACAACTAAGTAAAATCTTACATTTCACACTCTGTGTTAACTGTTCATCAGCAAAATGATTCTTATACCTATAGCTCAAAGAGCAGAGTTTCTTTGTGAAAGTCTGAGGCAGGAGACTCAATTGAGCTTACTTTCCCAGGCATAAACAAAGGCTATAGGAAAGATAGAACAATGTAGATATGTACTCTATCTTGTGCCTACATATCTAGAATCTTTCTATGAATTTGGCTTCTAACTTATAGCTCCTATATCAATGGATCCATCTGTGTATCTATCTCTTGTTGATATTCCTTCTGTTTATTCATCCATCCTAATGTCTTGTCTGATGTCACCTAAAGGCTGTGTTACAGTTTCACTGTGGGATCCATTGGTAAATTACCTCATGGTAACTTGGGATATTGATTTCTAGCAATGACTCCTGATAAATCCAAATAAAGTTTGAGAAGCTTTGTGCTACCTTGAAAATGCAGAAAGACACCTTATCATCAGTGAATCCATGACTAATGTCCTCAAGAATATTTATAGGAATGCCCGGCCTCATAATGAATCTCTTGAAACATGTAAAACAGTTTCTATTTACATGCAAACTTTAACATGCCTCAATAATTAAACTTGTTTGTCAAGTTTCCTGGATCTGAAAACAACTAAGAAATAAGCTGTCAGACATTTTCTTGATCAGTTACTTGAAGAAATTTTCTTGATTAGATTACTTGAAGTGGGAAAGCCCACCTTAAATGAAGGTGGCACCTTTTGATGTCTGCCAGATTAGGAGATCTAAGGCAAAAGCCAAGCTTTATTTCCTTATTGCCTTTGTTTCTCTGATGAGCATTTACCCTCCTGGCCCATTACCACTGCTTCCTCCACTTCTGCTGCGTTCCTATGTGGGAAACAGAACTCAGCTTCTTTGGACTTCTAATGTGAACTGAAGATTTCCAGATTCCCATGATTATTTTCTTAGATCATAGAAGGTTTTTACAAGAGTATTCTGAAGGAGAGCATTCAGATAAAAAACAAACTTGTGGGGCTAATGAGACAGTTCAGTAGATGAAGGTACATGCTGCCAAGCCTGCCTACCTGAGTTCTATCGTCAGAATCCATGTGCTGGAAGAACAGAAATAACCCCCAAAGTTGTCTTCTGACACACACACACACACACACACACACACACACATACACACACGCCATGGCATGAACACACCTACATACCTACATACACACACCAAATAAATAAATATAAAATTAAAACAATAATAAACCCACTGTCTGACCTGTGACAGTCCTTTCTCATTACCTGAAATTATCATTTGTTTATTTTTGGCTCATTATAAATCTTCCTAAACCTGAATGTCAACTCTATGATATGAAGGACATTGTCTTCTTACTTCTTGCTTATCGTTGGTCCCCAGCCAGTTGCTTAGAACCCAACACATAAGAAGCATGCAGGTATCTTTTAAGGGTTCATACATATTCATGAACAAAACAAAATCCTTACCATAATAACTGGCAGACAACCAGGTAAAGTGCAGATCACGGTGGATTTAAAGGAGTTAGGTTTGAAACATTCTTAGATGAACAGATTGGCTGCTGAGGCCGGAAACATGTTCTGAATGGCACAGGAAACAGTCTGCAGATCCTTCTCAGCTACCTCACTTTGAGGCCTGAGGGCAAACATCAGGGAAAGGGTCCTGAAATCTAAGACAATCCTGACTGGAGCAGAGGGATGTGGGACAAAGGACAGGAGAAGTAACACATGAGAATGGTAATAGGGTGGGGCTTAGTGGAGGACAGTTTGAAGGCAATGGTCAGAAGTTTATATTTGGTCCAGATGGTAATAGCAAGCCACTGAAGGGCCATGTTTACACATTTTCAAAATCCAATTAGGATACCACATGTTTTTATGGTCTAATCACCCATTTTGGACCCATTAAATAAATTAGTTGAAAGAGAAAAACAAAGGAAAAAAATAAAATGATGTGTCATTTGATAGCATTAGGAAATCATGGGATAAATGTGTTAAATTGGAATGTTTGACCTGGAACCAAATGAATCCAAATATGGTCTTTATGACTGAGTCTCGAACTTTAACCAGACCACAGCTGATGTTACAAAACACACGCACAGTTCAGAAAAAAAAAAAGTCTTAAAGGGGGCGATTTGGGTGAGGAGAGCAGGCATGTCCCCAGTGGAGTGGCTTAGACATCCCCCTTGTCCAGGGCAGAAGGCAAGTCTGGCTGACATCTCATGTGACTCCAAGCTCTACATCCCAGCAGTTCCATAGGCCACCAGCTGATGTGTGAGGAGGAAGCAGCTGCTGCAGTGGAATTCCCTCCAGAGAGGAAGAAGTCCAGTCATGCAGATAGGTGGGGGTGGGGGTGGGGGGGTGGAACAGAAGGCCAAACAGACACTGAGAATAAAGTGAGACACAAGCTGCATTTCTGTGTGGCCCTTGTGGAGCTGGGTCTCCATCCTTAGCCTAAACCTCACAGTAACACTCACACAGAAAAGCAGTGTGGTGGCAAAAGGGACTGTCCGCCATCAGGGTGAAGACCGCTTGCTTGGGAGAAAGTAACTATCCTCATTGTCTTGTGCTGGGTGATTTTATTTTTCTTCAAACAGTGCAACAGCAGGGTATAGTTCAGAGGTAAGATGCTTGCTTAATTTTCTCAAGGCCCTAAGTTCACTATCCAGCTTAAAATATAACACAGGTAAAATATGGTCACCCAACAGGGGTGTCTGAAAACTGAGGTGAGAAATGTACACACTTAGACCTTTCCTCTCTACTAACTTATAATCAACTTCCGAAATACCTCGTAAGTGATTCATAAGCACATTGCAGTGTGAGAAACACTACAAAAATACCTGAGCCAAGCCAACTTCAAAAGAGGATGTTTATTTTGTTCTGACGTTTCAGAGGCATCCCTCTGGGCCTGGGAGACCATGTTTCTTCAAACCTGTGGCAGTGGGTCATCATGGGAATCAGTGACAGAGCAAATCTGGTCCCTTTACAGTGGCCAGGAGGCACAAAAAAGAGAATGGGTATATGGTCTGATAATCTCTCTCAAGGATGTGCTCCTAGTTACCTAATTTCCTTTCATGACAAGCCACTTTTTTTATTTGATTTTTTTTTTTCATTTTACATACCAACCACAGTTACCTCTCCCTCCCCTCTTCCCCAGCCCCCATCCACTCCTCAGAGAGTGTAAGGCCTCCCATGGGGAGTCAACAAAGTCTGGCACCTCAGGTTGGGGCAGGCCCAAGGCCCTCCCCTCTGCATCAAGGCTGAGAAAGGTATTCCACCATGGAGAATAGGCTCCAAAAAGCCAGTTCATGCACCAGAGATAAATTCTGGTCCCACTGCCAGGGTCCCCCCAAACAGACCAACCCACATAAGTCACTTCTTAAAGGTTCCCATTTGCAACATAGACTGGCGACAAGTCTTTAACGTAAGCTGAACCAAAACAACTGTGTAGAAAGTTTGCAACCAATATTAATAAAATAAAATGAGAGGTGAGCAAGGCTAGAGATTTGTAAACCTGTAGGACATAAAACAGTAAATAGTTACAACGTCTTCCCAAACCACTCTCCATAGGTTATTAGAATTACTACTGACCACATATATTAATCCTTAAATCTCTAATGCCAAGGCTACATCATGTACACAAGCAGAAGCCTGCAAAAGGCACTGGTGGGAACAGTTCTGCTCTTCAGTCCTGACAGCATGCTTTAACCAGCTCGCGTCTTTCTTTACAGTGTTCACTTAGAGCAAGTGTAGCTTCCCTGAATTATACCTAGCTTCCTAAGTCAACGGTATTTTACATTGTTCCTTCTCTCCTTTGGTTCCTATTCCAACTTATATCTTTTGTGAGGAGAGCTCCTGCTCAACTGAGGGAGCCAAGAAGAGACAGACAGAGCTGGAATCATTTGCCATTCAGCTGGAAACATAATGATCCCCCAGCTTCTCAAATGTGGAAATTTCCCAGAACCAGTGCTGTTTCAGGGCCCAGGGACCCTCCCTCATTAGTTCCAGCTAACTTTCCCTTCTTTTAAGTCTTTACTTATGTGCCTCTTGAGGCTCCAGACTTGATTAGCTCTCACTCTGTGGGCTTCTTCCCACAGCCTCTCAGACTTGCTGCCTTCCCTTTCCTTCCTTAGCCTCTAGGTCTGTGCACACAGTAGCTAAAGACAGTGGTGAGTGTCCTCAACTCTGTGATCCTAGTTACTCTGTCTCTCAGAGCACCATTGTTGTTACCTGTGAAATGACCGTAATACCAGCTGCCCAGAAATGTGTAATTGTCCAAGAGAGAAGGTTTCCTAAAGTGGCATGTTAGCACTGGGTATAGCAAGTGCTCAAAAATGATAAATGTCATCTAGCTGGGGCCTTTAATGGTAAATACATTAGATGATCTTGGCTTGTAAGAAATGTTAGTATATCCAAATGCCTCATTTATGCTGCGATTGCTTGAATTCTCTTTAGACAAGGCTGCCCTACGATTCATGGATGTACTAGGTGAGGAGACTGAAACTTGAATATTTAGTTACAGTAATCTTTTTGCCAGAGACACTGAAAGAAGAATCAAAGCAGAAGAATGTAAAGTCAAGAACTGTATCAGCATAAAGGTACAAGTATATCTTGTGACTCTCAAGACCTATGCTGAAAATTCTAAAGGGAAAACAACAGCTTCTGACCTTTTAAGGTATTTTCAGAGTAAGAGTGTCTGCACTCTTCTGTGGGATGAATCACATGACTTTCAGCACAACAATGACATCACCTGCATGTCAGCTTCGCTAACCAAAGGAAAGAATCCTTGCTAAGGGTACATATGTATGTAGAAACACACATTTGTTTGTTGTCAAAGAAGCAAAGGATTCCATATATTCTCACAGATTTTGTCATACACCAGTTCTCAGAGAACAATGATAAACACAAATGATATTTTACTTCAGATTATGGAAATAAGGCATGATTTCTATTCCTTTGGCTGCTGGCTGCCCAGTCATTTATCACAGGTCATTTACACGGTGCTGGGTAGCTTGGTAAACTAATTACTAAGCTCATTCATGTGGTAATGCGTTCTTTTTAGTACAGCCTGTGGAATAAGTTTGGTGATTTCAGTTCCTTCTCTTGGGATCCATAATCCAGGTCTTAGACAAACCAAAAACAATTTATCTGAATTCTCCTTCTTCCCCACCCCCAGCCAGGTCCAAGTAGGCACAGTTGTATCTTGATGTTGGATTCATTGATTGCCAGCAATCAGGTGTGATTCTGAGAGGCCGCTCTGGCTAAGGAAATAAATGTAAGATAAGAAAGAGGCGGCAGTGTGCTGTTACGCCTATGTGTGTTCTTGTACACATGGGTATGTGTATATATGTGTATCTCTATGTATAGATATGCTTGTGTTTATAATGAATGAATTTATTTAGGAAGGCAAGCATCCTGACATATTTTCAAGTGCTTATATTTAATAATGTCTTGATGAGGACACATTTTGGTTGCTTTTTTTAAAGCACGAAATATTAATTTTCGGTTTTTTTTTTTTTTTACTATTTCTTGATCTTTCTAATATTTTCCAACAACATTTCTTCCATACTCTCTCACTACTTTGCTACTCTTTACCAAAGTCTAAGTCTTGTCTTTATGATATTGTTAACTAAAGACTGAAATGCTGAGGAGGTGAGGTGTGACCTCTGGCTGGGTCAGGGAGAGGACACAGCGTCTCCCTTTCCATGCTGATTCTACCAGCCTCTTTTCACATCTTAGGATTTCTGGGTGGACATATAACAACTTTAGCTTTCCCCAAACTGTTGTACTGGGAATCTTGGGGGAGATCATGTGGCAGAACAGAGTCACCACTGGGAAACCCTGCCTGCC
The DNA here is from genome assembly GCF_949786415.1 of Peromyscus eremicus. Classification (NCBI taxonomy): domain Eukaryota; kingdom Metazoa; phylum Chordata; class Mammalia; order Rodentia; family Cricetidae; genus Peromyscus; species Peromyscus eremicus. Next base: position 45,035,374 of record NC_081420.1, read on the forward strand.
TCTTTGTCTACCCATGTGATATGGGAAAGGCTTTTAGATGGTTCTAGACCACCTACTCTCAAGCTTCCCAAATCTAGGCTTTGTTTTGTTGGCCATTGAACAAACCAGATGGCAGAATATCCTATGAAGCTCTAATAGCACATACAATGCTCTGGGTGCATGTGACTAGCCAGCCAGATGTTACTGTCCCAAGTTACTACGTGTTGGGGTAGATTATTACACAGCAACACAGAACTGCACCATATATCATTCAAAATTAGTTAAACCAGATCAATCAGTGTATAAGTTGGCAAACAAGTACTAATTCAAAGGTAAAAGAACAATTAGATTAAACCCACCAACCTGAGTTCACAAGGAGAGGCAACTGTAACTTAATGACAATTCAGTCCACTCACTCAGCTGATTCTGGATCCTGAGAAGGAGGTTCTGGCTGAAGAAGCAGATTATTATTAAAATTATTACAAGTGTATACATGGTATGACAATTGTGCTAATACCAGGTTCTTTATGTAAGATGCAACCGTAAGAGAAGCTTAGTGAGTATACATAGGACCTGTCTTCTACTTTATAACCCTGTGAACTTATTTCAAAATTTTTTTTTTTTATTTTTTTTTATTTTTCGAGACAGGGTTTCTCTGTGTAGCTTTGTGCCTTTCCTGGAACTCACTTGGTAGCCCAGGCTGGCCTCGAACTCACAGAGATCCACCTGGCTCTGCCTCCCGAGTGCTGGGATTAAAGGCGTGCGCCACCACCGCCCGGCCTCAAAAATATTTTTGAAGAGGATGAAATTGAATGTATTGTGTAGATGTGAGCATGTGTATATATTGTGTGTGAGCATGTGTGTTTAAAGCAAAAATAGAAACTAATTTGGTAGACACACAACAGCAGTCTTTGTCACCATTTTCTTGATAGTGTCCAAAGTACAGAGTGACAAGAATTGTACCTTACCTCAAGATTTTCCTCCTCAAATCCACAATGCTTAGTCATGCAAAATGCATCCTACAAATCCCAACTGAGGATCTTCTAAAGTGTTGGAGAATATTTCAGTATGCCTCAAGGCTGATATGAGCACCAAAACCCAAGAAATTGGGGAATTGTCACTTCCAGTAGATTTCTAAGAAACTGAATAACTGAATGCACTGTGGTATTCTGGAGTGGAAAAGGAAGTGAGTTCATACAGACTGATGTCCTAAGTAGTCATAAACAGGTACTTTGCAACTTGATTTATTATTACCTCCATAATATCAAAAGTATAGATTTCCTGGGCTCATCTTACATAATGGGTACAAAGCCAAGGAAGCAGAAACTAGTGGACTGTTTCTGGTTATATGGTTATATATGTACCACACTAATGTAAGACTGAATAATAGTGGAAACACAAAGCTCTGTATTGCTTTCATGACTTTATATAGACCTAAAACCATAACCGTTCTAAAGAAAAGATTCATATACGAGTATCACTATGTGAACTGAGCAAGTTGTATTGACATATTTAGGAACACACACACACACACACACACACACACACACACACACACACACTAACCATAAAAGGAATATAGACTACAAATTTGAGAGAGAGCACAGGAGAGGTGCACATTGGAAGTGTTGGAGGGAGGAAAGGGAAGAGGGAAATTTTATAATTATATTTTAATTTTAAAAATATAAAAAAAAACTTTTTTAAAATTGTAAATGGGAGTGTCAAAAATTCAGTTGCCCTTGTGTTCCTACCATGACTGTGACATTTGACCACTGATAACTTACTGGCCACTCTTCCTGTACATCCACCTCTTCCTTCGCATCTTCTCTCTCCACCTTGCTTCCTCTCAGTGATTGTTTCTCAAGAGTAACACTTGTCTCAGCTTTATAATAGTGTGTTTTGTGTTCCTCTATGAATGTGAACAAAAGCAGGATGGCAAGTGACAGAAAAATCGCACACATGTATTGTCATGTATGTGATCCAGGAAGCACGTCACCTGGTTTCTACAGGGATTGTTGGTACCATGAACTCTGCTAATACCAGCAACAATCCATACAAATAGAGTGTCCATCTGTAACACAATTGTGGAGTCCTATCAAAGTGTGATGGTGAATCTTTGGCAACTGGACTAACTTCAGAATGGCTATGAGAACACACCTCCGGGGGTTGTCATGAAAATGTCTCTTGAGATGATGACCTGAGGAGGGATGGCCCACTCTGAATGTAAGCAGCATCGTTTCTTGGTCCAGGGTCCTGGACCAAATATAACAGGAGAACGTGAGTGAAGTGGAACCCCAATATCCATGTCCTACTTCCTTACTGCTGGAACAGTATAACCAGAGGCTGAAAGCTCCTGTCGCCATGATACTCTCACGACAATGGACTATACCCTTAGACTTCAAGCCAAATTCATTCCTTTGTTTATTAAGTTGCCTTTGTCAAGTATTATTTCACAGCAAAGAGGAGAATAACTAACACACCAAGCATGCAGAAGAATCTGAGAATGCCTACAATAAATTTAACTCATTGTTTAGTGCAATGTTTTTCAAACTTGTTTAAGATGGATTTCATTTTACTTTTCTCTTACTATTTCCTGCCTATTATTTATTAACATTTCCTGAAAATGTAAGTATTTAAAGATGTGTCTTAGACAATTCAGTACTCAAAAGAGATAAACTAAGTGTTCGTTTTCATTGCATACCAAGATAGAAGAAGAGTTTATCTTTTGATCTCATTTTAAAACTTGTGCAATCTTCTTGGAATTAGTTAAAAACTAAGGTCTTTATTTTTTCCTGTGTGCCATGTATCTTTGAATAAATAATCATGTCTGGTCCTTGACTTTGACATTTCACAAAAGTACACAAATAAGAAAGTCTGTCTGTGTATGTTCTGGGTGTACTAAATGAGAAACTGAGATTATATAGTACTGGATATACAAAGTACTGACAGTGTCGGAATGACCTGGCTGTTGAGTATTCATTAAGCAAAATAACCCTACTTCCTTGAATCATGAACTCAGATTCTAGATAAGAAGTCATAAGATTGTCTCCTGACAGCCAATATGGAAGGCCACAGAGGCAAAACAGTTTAGGAAGTTAGGAGCAGACAGAGGCTATAGAAGCAAAGCCTTTGCAGAAGTACTGATGCTCAGAGTCCTAATTTATGGGTAACTCACTACCTACTTGGCGTTGCAGTAAGTATGTTATGTATACTAGTTAATTTAATCTTGATGAAAACGTGAAACAGACCTTCTGGTGATTTATATTTTATATAGTAGAATTGTTAAGAATCATGTACATGGTCAGTAAGTAAAGGAAATGCCAATCATGACAGCCAGACTCCAGAAACCAACTTCTCACAGCTATGTTGTTTTGTATTGGACTAAAATTATTATGATTCTACTATTTTCCTTCCCTTCTTCATACCCTTTAATCTTTCCATTTTGTTATGGTGCAGAAGGTCTGTACTCCTGATCTGAGTACCCCTTCCAAGAGGAGTTAGAGCCCTAGCATGTTATCATCCCTGAGCCTCTATTTTTGTCCAGGTAAAAGGTAGGACCTTTTCATAAGCAAAGCAGCACTATTTTCTCTTTAACTGGAGTTTTCTGGAATTAACTCTTAGAAATGGTCCCTTGTCACAAACAACTCATCTATTTGTATCTATTATACACTGTTTGCTACTGAAAGGTTCTCTTCTCCTAGCAGCCCTCTATAGCTGACAGTCCACCATTGATCTAGCATCTAGTGTTTCTCTGAGTGAAAGGCAAAGCAATGGAGAGTAGCAGGGTGGAGGACAGATCCTGCAATGGTAGAAGACAAAGGACAGCGGGTTGTACGGAAGCCAGGGTAGCTGAAAGGACTGAGCCTCAACGTGAGGGCCACTATTGTGTCTTCTACCTTTTCTGTAACAAATTGCTTCCCTGGCCCGAATATCACAGAACCATACACTGTGTATGAAAGTGTCCCTCAAAAGATCATGTATCAGAATTTTGACTTAAAACATAGCAGTGCTGTGGGTAAGGCATGGAGAACGGTATTAAGGTCACAATGGCTTACTTTATTCAGTAGATTAATATCAGGAGATTTATTTAGATCTTACCCTAGAGGGATATTTGGCTTCTATGGCTTCTTCATTCTCATGCCAAATAACCTGTTCTGTTCTGACACTATATGAACTCTTCACCAAAAAACAAGAAGCATCCTGCTTTTGGACTTCCTAGTAGATGCGCCCAGAAACATGAACTAAAATAAACCTTTATAAACTGCACACATGTTAATATTCTATTATAGCAACAAGAAGCATGCTAAGACAATGTAACTTAAGAAAGGTATCTTGCCAATCAAAAGCCTCATAAAGGAGCATTTTTGTTATTGAAGTCACTACATTTTAATTTTTGCTCCTTAGCATTCTCAGCAATTCAGGGAATTTTTTTCTGAAATTTATTACATATTTTAACTTTTATTGTCTAGTAATTTATCAAGGATAGATATATAGCAACTAATCTTAAAGGCTAATGTATCAGCCAAACAAAATAAAATATATTCATCTACGTTCAAAGATGGAACAGTCAGCAGGTGAGCATAGTGAATGCAGGCTGTCATTATCTTGCTTTTTGTGTACATGATATATATGCAATGTATATGCATGGTATGCATTGTGGTTTAGTGTATAATACACGTGTGATTTGTATATACATGGTATGTGTGGTATGTGTAGCATATGTGCAACATGTGTGGTATGTATGTATATCATATATACTTGTGATATATGTATGTAGTGTATATATATGGTATATGTATGTGGTGCTTTGTGTGGTCTTTGCATGTTGTATATGTGTGATGCATCTGTGTGATAAGCATGTGATATGTATGTATTGAATGGTTTATGTATGTGGTACATACATGTGGTAGAATATATGCTCTGTATGTGCGTGGTCTATCCGCCAATCTTCAGCAATCCTTCTGTCTCCATCTCCCATAGCACTGGGTCTAAGGTGTATGCAGCTACACTTAGTTTTTAATGTGTGTGCTAAAGACTTGAACTCAGGACTTCGTGCTTAAGCAGCAAGTGCTGTTGGACACAGGGACATTTCCCAAGCCCATTTTGCGATTTGTGATATTTGGAAAGAATTATTAATTTGTAGTTGGGCATAGTGCTACAAACCTTTAATCCCAGCACTAGGAAACAATATGTGCATATCTGTGAGTTTGTAACCATCTTTCTCTATATAGCAAGTTCCAGGTCAGTCAGGGAAACACAATGAGACTTTTTTTCAAAAAAAGAAAGAAAATCATTTTTAAAAGCTAATGTTGTCGAATTAATTTTTTCTATAGACAGCACTGCTGTCACTCTCCAACGTTCTTACTTACTTCTTCAGGACAGTGAAGCTACTGCAGTCAGGTCGAGTCATCCTTAAAACATCAGTGGAACCTGGCAAACTCACAGGATTGGTGCACTCTCTGCATATGCACTTGTCATGGTGTGCCGGAACCTTTGGTTCTGTTTCCATAGTATTACCTAGCTGTCCTGGGTTTGGGTTGACTGCTAATGAGAGTTTGCCATGGATGTGCCATTCCAGTTCTGTGGTGGTGCTTTACATTTATTCTTCATTTGTGAATGTATTTCATAAATCCAAACCCACTCATGCATCTGCAGCCATCCTTACCTTGTCACCATAAGATCCAGGAGACAACCCATTATTATTAATGTTCTGGAAAGATTTCCTATGTGTAAACTGGGAAAAACTGGAGTCTTCTAATTTCAATTGGTTGCTGCCACACTGCCTAGGCCACAGTTACATCAGAGTTAATCCACTCAGCATAGCTTTTGTTGGAGGATGTGTTGAATAGTAACCTTTCTGATCTTGCAAGGTGGGAAGTATAGGGCTAGTTTTCTGGGGTTTTTACTATAGAGAAAACAAACTTCAAAAACAATCCAAAGAAATACTTCAGAAGAGGGCTTTAATGAGCAGTGACTCCCTGTGCCTATATTTAGCTATGAGGTATTTTCCTGTGAAATGCAGCTCCTAGCTGGCTGCCACTCATCATTTTTCCTGTGTTCAATACTCACCACTGTAAAATGGTCTCATTTTGCCAGCTCTATGCACTTAATTTTCATTCTCATTCTTTTTCTTAAAGTGAAAATAACACTTTATTATCTAGAGGACCGAATACATTGTAGGGAACAAATGCTATCTGACTTTCTGGAACCACCTTATGCCATTGTAGATTTAGCAGGTCTCACAAATATCAACTATACAAGCCTTAAAGGGGAGAAGTCTCCATTCTAGTATATGAAAAAATTCCTAAATTCCAGAAGGGTGAGTGAACAGATGGATACTCTGGGGACATGTGTGTGTGTGTCATTTTTGTTTTACATTTCCTTGGCTCTACAAGAGAACACATTTCTACAAAGCAGGGTAGCTAAAGGGAGGGATCATGTTAAACTAAACCTGGAAGCAAGAAATGAGAAGTAAATAGTTTAGCAAAAATGCAGTTCCATATGTTAATTCTGAAAAGTTTCATTATTGAAACCACAGATTTAAAATAACAGAGCCACAATCTAAGACACAAAAGATAAATAGTGGCTTCTGGAACAGAAATTACTTTCCTTACTTGAAGGTATATATGTCATTCAACTTATTCATAGATGTATTTGGGCCTTCTGTTCATTAAGGAAATTCAATGTTTTAATAAACATTCATAAAAAGCAATTATAGATTAGACGACCCCCCACCACCACACACACGTCAGCAATTTCCTACATAGGAAATCAAGCTCTAGCTTCAAACCGCACAGAGGAATGGTTACAGATTCACCTCTTGCCACAAGCATACAATGCTGGTAAACACCAAGTTATAATGCCAAGGTAATTGCCAAACACATCCAAAGAGAAAACTAAAGGAACTCCAGGTTACCAGAATGAAGAATGAGTTCTGGTCAGAGCTAATGTAGAAACATTTTATAGTGATGGGCAGTTCATATTTAGACAGAGGCCCTAGAATATACAGGCTGAGAGGCAAATGTTTACATATAGACAAAGTTTTGTACTTTGGTTCCTGTGAGACACACCTCTCTGAGACAGATATTTTATCCTGGTAGGGTCACCTCCTCTGGAAAAGTCATGGCAGGATACAATATTTATTTTCCCAAGTCTTAGGGAAAGCAGAAACAAACACCACCAAACATGATGGAAGATGATGGCTGCTCTGTATAATTAGAATATTTTAATTCCCCTATAGTTAGAGACAGGAACACAAATATTGATTTTCTATATTAAGGACACTTGTTAAATTTTAAGTTAAGCATGTAAAAATAGAAATTGAACATACGTTTTTAGCATAATAATGTCAAGAGATATAAATAAAAATTAAAAGGCAGAGTACTTAGAAAACAGAAAACACAAATTAACCCATGTATAAGTCAATAATAAGTATATAAAAAACTTATGAAAAAATAGCTTTTGAAATTGAATTCATTTATCAACCAAAATATTGATCATGAGAATTATTGCTGTTAATTTTTAAATAAGTCTTATCCTGATTTTGGACTCATGATTTGAATTTCACTTGCCTGCCCCCAAGAAGTGAAGTATAGTTATTGAACTCATTAAGAAAAACTCCACAAGGAAACTCACAGAATCAACTAACCTGAGCTCATAGGGGCTCACAAAGACTGAACCAACAACCAGGGAGCCTTTGTGGAACTGATCTGGGCACTCTACATATGTGTTACAGTTGTATAGCTCAGTCTTCTTGGGAACAGGGGCTGTCTCTGACTCTTTTACAGGCATTTGGGGCCCTACTCCTCATGCTGGGTCACCTTGCCCAGCCTTGGTGCACAGGGAGGTGCTTGGTCTTACTGTAACTTAGTATCCCATGTTTTGCTGATAATCATGGGAGACCTGCCCTTTCCTGGGCAGAAGCAGAGGAGGAACAGATTGAGGGGTGTGTAGATGTAATTCTGAATGGTCTTATGAAATAAGAAACACAGAGCCAAATGCAGAGTTAAAAGCCCAGAGATCAAGCAGCAGCCAAGAGCTAAGACCACCTTCTTACCCCTCGCTGTCACTGTCGTCCTTCCCCTCAGAAAGAGACCTACTTCCTGTGTGTCTGTCTTTTATTGACTTTCTGATCTGCCTTCTCATTGGTTCTAAACCCGGCCACATGACTTCTTTGTCACTGCCTGTCTATACAGACTTCCAGGTCTCTATGGTTGGTACTTGGATTAAAGGCATTAAAGGCATGCATGTGTCACCAAGCTGGCTGTGTCCTTGAGCACACAGACTTTGCCTGCCATGTGATTGGATTAAGGGTGTGTGCTACCACTGTCAAATTTCTGCTAAATGGCTTGCTATTAGCTCTGACCCCCCCAGGCAACTTTATTTATTAACATACAAATAAAATCACATTTCAGCACAAATAAAATATCACCATACGGGTGGGAACAGAAGGGGGATGGGGAATGAGAGAAGTGGGAGGCTGCAGCAAGGGGTGTAAAGCAAATAAAGAAACAAATTTATTTATTTATTTATTTATTTATTTATTTATTTATTTATTTATTTATTTATCGGGAGCTGAGGACCAAACCCAAGGCCTTGTGCTTGCTAGGTAAGTGCTCTACCACTGAGCTAAATCCCCAACCCCCCAAATTTATTAAAAAATAAAGAAAGACAAGAAAAGAACTCCATATGAGATGAAAAGATGTGTGTAACATGAATTGCTAAACAGTCTTGTTAATTAAAAAACCCAGAGCCAGATATTGGGGTTAAAACTGAGAGATCAGAGGAATAGGACAAGCCACAGGCAACCTTACCTCACCGATACATGAGTCTCCAAAGAAACCTGCTTCCTGTATACCCATGCCTATATGCCTTTCTGTCCCTGCAATCTCACTTCCTCTCTCCACCCAGCTACATCACTTCTTCTTCCTGCCAAGCTCTGTCATGTCCTATCTGTCTGTACAGAATTCCAGACCTTTATGATTAATGTTGGAATTCAAGGAGTGTGCCACCATGCCTGGCTCTGTTCCCAGTGTGACCTTGTATTCACAGAGATCTGGATGGATCTCTGCCTCCTGAATGCTAGGATTAAAGGCATGTGCTACCATTGCCTAACTTCTATGTTTACTATAGTGGCGAGCTTTTTCCTCTGATCCTCAGATAAGCTTTATTAGGGTGCACAATACATTGGGGGACACAATATATCACCACAGATGTGTGCCATTTTGGTGTGGAAATATTGTCATCTAGTGTATGATACATCAAGTTTTTATTCCTCTTGGCTGGAAGGCTAATAGCATTGCAACAAGAGGCCGCTCTGCATGGTGTGAACACAACTTGTTGTGGAGTGCCACATGGAGCCTTGAAAGATGTCAGATCAGAAGAGATAAAGAGGAACACCTCTTTTCATACAATGGAACAACTGACCAAGAAGACATTACAGTCCTAAAGACATATGTGCCCAAACTTGCTACACCCAGTATAAAATAGAAGACTTCAAGATTTCAAGACACAGATTAGCCCCAACTCAGTAACAGTACATGCCTTCAGTACTACACATTCCCCAAAATACAGGTTGTCTGGAAAAAATAAATAAATCAAGAAATACAACATCATATATCATCTGGGCCTAACAGATATCTATAAACTATTTTACCCAAACATCAAAGAAAATTCTATTCAGGAGCCCTGAAAGTTTCTTTAAAATAGATCACATACTTGGATACACATAAAAACATTTCAATAAAAATAGAAAATCTGAAAAATTACATATATTCTATTTGACTACAATGCAATAAAGCTTAAAATCAACATAAAAATAAACATCTCTATTACCTAGACATACTTATAAAGATTAAACAACACATTACTGAGTGGTGAATGAGTTCAAGAAGAAATAAAAGAGTCATAAAAAGCATCCTAGATGAAAATGAAAACTTAATACAACAAAACCCCTAGGACACATTAAAAGCATTATTAAGAGGGAAATTTATAACTCTAATTACCTAATTTTAAAAAATCAGAAAGAAAGAACACAGATAAATAACTTAATGATGCAATTCAAGAGTTTTGAAAATCAAATACAAACAAATCCATTAGATGAGAAGAAATAATATAAATCAGAGCAGAAATTAATGAAACAAACAAAAACCAACAAAACAGTACAGGTAATCAATAAATCTAATAACAAGTGTTGGGGAGAACATTGAACTGGAGACCTCTCACAAAATGACTGCAGAGGATAAATTGCTCTCAGCCAGTGGCCTTGCTGATCCCAAGTTGAAGATAATTCATCCATAATCCTGCAACCTAAGCTTGAGAAAGGTACCCATATGTACAACTTCATTGTACATGACAAATGACAGAAAGCTGTCAGCCCTTTGCATGAGGCCTGTGCAATTCATCCTCTTTGGTCATAGGGGCTCACTCAATTCCAATTAAAGTGAATATTCTACATATAAATATACTGATCTTGTTTTTTCTCAATAACATTTGACAAGATAAAAAATACTGGTTTTGAGAGAACTATATAGGAGTAAAATTAAACGTAAGATAAAATGATGCTATATATTTCTTAAAGTGTCAAAATTAGAACTATTGATGGGAAAATTATAACAATTATACGTTTGCTGTTAATTCTTGGGAGTAAGGAAAACAAAGATACAGAGTTTTTAAATATCTACAATCATTTCTCAAAACAAGCAAACAGATCTGAGAAAAATATTCAAAATGGCAACATCTGGCTGGACATTGGTGGCGCACACCTTTAATCCCAGCACTAGAGAGGCAGAGGCAGGTGGATCTCTGTGAGTTCAAGGCCAGCCTAGTCTACAGAGCTAGTTCCAGAACAGTCAAGGCTACACAGAGAAACCCTGTATTGAAAAACAAACAAACAAACAAACAAACAAAATCAACCAACCAAACAAAATGAACAAGCAAACAAACAAAAAACAAAAAAGAAAATGAATAAATAAATAAGACTAAAAAAGAAAAACAAAACAAAACAAAAATAACCAAACTACTAAAAAAAGGGAGTGGGGAGGGGGGAAACATCTGTTAAATCTAGAATTAGCTGTGTTCGGATAGCTATACATTACCTTAACTTTATTTAAAATATAATTAATTATCCTGTACATTTGATATACAATCCATATACAAATGCTTTTTGAAGACATGAGAATGATAAATTTTGTTAAAACTAAGAAGTAAAAGATATGATCAATAAGGGTGAAAAGATGTTAAAGGTCATGGTTGAAAGAAAGGTGCCTGTTTGTGTCTTGCCATCACAAACCTTCCAACAAGCTTTTTGCTCAGTTATCTAAGACTCTGGGCCAGTAGATCCCAGCACTGGCAATATGCTGGTATTTATAAATTTAGGAGGGGAAGTGGTAACTAGACACCTCCTCAAATCACCGTGTGGAACCTTGTTCTGAGTGTAAAAACCTCTTGAGGGTAGCAAGGAGGTTTGTGCATGTTTCTCCAGCCACAGCTGCTCCACTGTCCACTTAATGGAGTATTTCTCCCTCCCCACAATCAACTTCACAGACCTGCCTCCTAGAATGTACACAAGGTCATTACCAGCAAAGTCTCATGCTTGGTTTGATACTTTGTCCTTGCCCTGTATTTCCATGTTTCACTAAGCATCTCCTGTGCATCCAGCCCTGGCCCTAGAGAAACAGTGTAGCAATGGTCCTTGTTATGGAGTGTAATATCTGTCTTCTCACTGGCCATCTCGAATGTTGAACCTCTCCTTTACAGTACCTGCCAGACCACTGCTGACAATTCTGTCCCTATTTCTAGTTTTGGTTTGATGAGCTTCTGGGAAAAGTGCTCACCAGCCACCAAGCACTGTAAAACTTTTGAGTGGCTAGGGCAGAGGCTGCAATCGTGTTATTGGTGTCTGGGTACTGCCAAGATTTCCTGTCCTTGAAGCAGCAATAATATAAAAGTGCAATGAGGGATGAAGTTATGGTGCCTCTGATTGTATACCTGATTTTATTTACATAGTACACACACACACACACACACACACACACACACACACTCACACACTCACACACAGTCACACAAACACACCCCTACCCAATGCTCCAGTGTTCATCCATATCAAAGACTTCTGACTTATTCAGGCATCTTAGATGCTGATGATTCAACACTCAAGTTTTATATTTAAAAATATATTAAAGAAAAATTACACATAATCTCTGTCATCTCTATGTCCCTGACAACAATAGTTAACTTATTTATTCACTTTTGAAATTGACATATTCTGCGAAAAAAAATTGAGAACTGCAGATTAGGGTCAATGGCTGGCCCTCTCAAATCGCCCTGCCTCGTCTTATCTCCTAGTTGTCTGTAGATGCCTTAAGAAATATCAAGGCCAGAGTCCCATGGAAGATTTTTCCTTGTTTGTCATCTACTAGGATTGAAGCTTACACTGTATCCTTTTAAAAGAGCTCCGAATTCCTGGACATGTAGAATGTTCTGTGGTGTGAAGAGCATGACGGGAATGGAAGGGACAGCTATTCAGGAAGTTTGTCTATCCATTTCATGCATCCTACAACTTGTGGTTAAAAGGAATCAAAGGTATTCAGGGCAGTAGCATCCTCCGTCATGGCTCCTGGGAATATAAACCAGTCGTCTCCTGTGGAAAATATCAAGCTCTCATGAGAGAAACAATTGGAAAAAACAGACATAACAAGGGGCATACTTAGCTTTGTAATGTCATCCAAAGACCACAAGGAATCTGTGATAGAGAGATTCTCAAATTCCTCTTTGATCTACTTAAACTGAGTAATAACTACAATATTACAAGCAGGGGCTTAAAAAGTCCAGAGAGTGCAGATGTCATCTCAGTGGACACCCAGCTCTTGGCTTTTTAAAGGCTCAATTAACCCTTTACAACCGCATTTTCTTTATTTGTATGTTAGGAGTAATACTGAGAAAAGGTTTTCAGAATTAAATTATCATGCAAGACAAATACTCAGTGCAGTATCAGGAAGCTTCTGGTAAGGATCAGGACTATTGCTTTTTTTCAGCATTGGTGATCAAAGCAAGTGACTTGCACATGCTAGCAGTGCTCTTCCTCTGAGTAACATACAGAGGCAGGTACTGGGACTGTGCCTCTGGTTTCTGGACCTTACCTCCTCCATCCCTCCCTAACATCTGTGCAAAGGGGCCCACATTGCACCAGCAGACTTACAGTCAAGTGAAAGAGGCAATCTCAGTTATTTTGAGGCTGAGACTCTGGAAACGCAGAAACTTCACGGAATAAATGGGAAGTATAGACTAAAGATCAAAGAAAGACTTCAAGAAATGAAAACATTAGAAAATACTGGCTCCCGCTTGACCCTGCCACCTGTGGTGGGTGAGAGAGCTAACCCTCCCCCTTACCAGCTGTAGCACTTGGTAATGTGGATCCTGCACATTGCCTGGGCAGTGCAGTAGAACTGACCCTGCTGGCAGATGTGTGGGTGAGCCAGCTCCAATGTTGTGAGCATGGGAGAGCTGTCCCCATTACTCATCTGTCCTGTGGCAGCATAGGCAGGGCCGGGGGTGGAGATTCCCCCCCCCCCCCCGTCAATGCCTGAGGCAGGTGGAAAAGCTAGCCCTGAGGAAGAGCAGAAGAGCTGTCCTTGCCCCTCATCAGCCGTAGCACTGAGGAGAGTGGCCCCTATACCTTGCCTGAGCAACACAGCAGAGCTGGCCCTGAAGATGTAGGTGTGGGAGAACTGACCCTAAGCACCTGAAAGCCTGAGAAGTGGCCCTACCCCTTGCTCATCACTGCAAGGGCTGAACTAGCCAGGGTAATGCTGGAGAGCTCACCCTGGTGGTAAAGACAGGAGAGCTGGCAGGCTGACCCACCCTGCAAATATCCAGGCCCAGAACCAGGGTTATGTGTCAGCCCACTCCAACATCCACCCCATCTGTGATCTGTTGGGGCATGGGAGGGAGGGTTAGTCTTGCAGACCCAGGGCTGCAGGATATTCTGGACACAGGGCAGCAAGAGATGTCCAGGAAGCGTCCCAGTGAGGGCCTTGTGTTGATGGTGTAGCAGAGACCAGGGGCCTCTAACCAGTACAGTGATTCTTTGTGATGAACACTTGCATGTAAAAATGTATGGATAAAGGGGTTTACTGAATGACCCACTGTGTCACACTGCAGATTCCAAGACAAAAATTTCCCCTTCTTCCTTTTTTCCCTCTTTTCTCTCTTAAATTTTATTTTGTTTAATTTTGGGGTGGAGAGATTGGTGGGATCAAGAGGAATGATGTGAAAGACAAAAAGAATAAATAAAAGAAAGAAAATGCTGGTTCCTGGTTCTATAGAAGATTAAAAAAAATCCCAAGAGGTCTATAGCATCTCTGGTCCTCCTCTGTGACTAACATGAGAAGCAATAAACTTAAATGAGCCAGCAGTCCAGCTCTGAAGATGAGCAATTACAGCATACCCCGGCTGAGTGCTGCAAGTCAGGCTGCCTCATGTCTGTGAGCTCTGGCCCCCCTTTCTCTACTGAGGAATCAGGGAAGTCTCCCTCATGGACTGAGAGGGGTGTTAAATGTTTCATCCTCAATAGTGTTACTGGGTATCCTTTCCTAATACATACCTAGAGAAGAGCTGTAGAGAACAAAATGGCATCACCATATATTTTGGGCATGTCTTTCAGATAAAAAGATTATTGGATCTGAATGCTCACACCTCTGCTCAGTCAGTCCTTCCTCATGCAATCCTCCCTCTGTCCTCAAGTATGTGGGATTCCTTGTGAGGACTTTTGAGCAAGCCAGCCTACGTGCAGTGTGATGACCTGAAAACCCAGTCATCTACAGCCTCTGCGATGGCAGCATGAGTCACCCAGCTCTCAAAATGCTGCATTCCCTAAGGTGAGTGCTGCTTCTTTGCATAGACAATGAGGTCTTAGCTATATATGATCATGTCTCCTTGAAAGTTCTTAGTCACATATTAGTCAGACCACCTCCAAATCAGAGGGTGTACTTCTCTCCAGTTCAGTATTAACTTATAGAACCTCCTCAAAAGTGGTTTTGTCACAGCTCCCCTCTATCTCTGTAGCCTGTGTCAAACTCAGGACTAAGTAGTTGGATTCTGCTTCTACCTTGAGAAATTCTCGTCTCTAGGTGGCCCTTGCCTAGTATCTGAAACTCTCTTTTCTTTCCATGGTAAACTGAGGCAGGAAACTGTCAGGAGGCATTATTTTAGGGAAGTTTAAGTTTTCATAAAAATCATTCAGGAAGATATGTAGAGTTTTTATATGACCACTCCTCTAGTTTCTCCTGTTACTAGCATGTGTTATTATTGATACACCAATATCTGTGCATTATAATGAACTAAGACTCATTCTGTAATTTACATTAGGGTTCTAGCTGTCTTGATCAGGATAGCCTCAAACATTCTTTACCTATTAAAGTCTATATATCAGAGACGTATAGCCAGCATCATAGTAAATGGAAAATAGCTCAAAGCATTATCACTAAAATGAAGAACAAGAGATCAGTAACCCCTCTCTCTATTCCTATTCAATATGGTGATTGAGGTCTTATCTAGACTAATGAGACAAGAGGAAGAAATAGAATGGATATAAATAGGAAAAGAAGTGAAAAATATGCTTTTTGGCAAATGATATAATCCTTAACATAAGAGATTCTAAGGACTCCACCAAAAACCGATTACAACTGATTAACACCTTCAACAAAGTGGCAATTGCAAAATTAACACATAAAAATAAATAGTTACATACCAATGGCAAAGCTACTGAAAAATAAATCAGGGAAGCAATCCTATTCATAGTCCTACCAAAAATTAATATAGCTGGGAATAACGCTAACTAAGAAAATTAAAGACTTTTACAATAAAAATTTTTAGACTTTAAAAAAATAAATCAAAGAGGATATTAGAAGATGGAAAAAATCCCATACTTCTAGTTTGTAAGAAATAATATTGTGAAAACGTCATCCTATCAAAATCCATCTACAGATTCAATGCAGTTCCAATAAAAATGCCAAAGCCATTCTGCACATACATAGAAAAGATCTCAAAATTAGTATGCAAGTACAAATTACCAAGGACATCCAAAATCATCCTGAGGAAAAAAATATACTGTGAATGGTGTCACCACACCTGATTTCAAGTTACACTAAAAAGAGAAGAGCTATAGTAATAAGAAGAGCATGGTACTAGCCCCAACACACACAGACAGACAGACACACACACACACACAAACACACACACACACACACACACACAGAGAGAGAGAGAGAGAGAGAGAGAGAGAGAGAGAGAGAGAGAGAGAGAGAGAGCGCAGAATAGAGGACCCAGATATAAATCTATATAACCACAGCTACCTAACTTGACAAAGAAACTAAAACTATATATTAGAGAAAAGGCAGCAAAAGAGTGCTCAGAAAACTGAATGTCAACATACAGAGCCAGGAACTAGATCACTATATCTTTTTCTGTACAAAATTCAACTTCGAATGGATTTAAAACCTCAGTATGAGCCCTTATACCTTGAAACTGCTAGAGTAAAAAGAAAAAAAAGTAGAGAGCATGCTTCAACATATAGGTAAAGGTAAGAATTTCCTGAGTGGAACTCTGGAAGCATAGGGAAGAGGGCCAACATTTGACAAATGGTATATCATGAAACTAAAAAGCTCTGTATAGCAGAGGACACTCCTAGAGCAAAAAGACTGTACACAGAATGGAAAAAATACTTGCTAGATATATATTTGATAGAAGTTTAATAACTATGACATATAAGGAACTAAGAAGTAAAATTGGAAACAAACAGACATTTAAAAATAGGCTAGGGAGCTAAATAAAGAGTTCTTTAAAAAATATAAATGCCTAGGGAATACTTTCAAATGTATTCAACATCATTAGCCACCAGGGAGATGAAAACTGCTCTAATATTCCATCCCAGTCAGAATGAATACAAATGACAATACATGGTAGTGTGCATATAGGGAAATAGGAACCTACTGCTAGTGTGCAGCCACTTTGAAAATAGAACTGGAGGATTCTCAAGAATTAGAGCCATGATCTTGACGCCCCTTGCTCATAGAATCCCTCTTCTCTCTCTCCAACTGGACTCCTGGATCTTGGTCTGGTGCTTGGCTGTGGATCTCTGCATTTGCTTCCAGCAGTTACTGAATGAAGGCTCTATGATGATAGTTAAGGGTATTCACTGATCTGATTAATGGGATAAGCTAGTTCAGGCACCTTCTCCACTATTGCTAGTAATCTAAGCTAGGTTCATCCTTGTGGATTCCTGGGATCCATCCCTGGTGCATGAGCTGGCTTTTTGGAGCTTAATACCTATGGTGGGACACCTTGAACAGCCTTGATGCAGGGTAAGGGGTTTGGACCTGTCTCTACTGAATATACCAGACTCTGCGGACTCCCCATGGGAGATCTTGCCTTGTTGGAGGAGGGAATGAGGGGTGGGAAGGCAGGAGGGATGGGAGGATGGAGGAGAGGGGGATCTGTGATTCCTTAATAAAAAATTAGAGCCATAACACAATACCCAGCCATACCACTCCTTGGTATATCCTAGAGAATCTGTAATGCACTCCATAAACACTGCATGCTTATGCTCATGGCAACTCTATTCACAATAGTCAGGAGATGGAATCAGTCCAGATATTATACCAACTAATGAAAATGGGGCACACATACACAATATAACTTTATCCAGCTATAAATAAAATTGAGATTATGAAATTTTCAGGAAAATAAACGGATGCGGAAAAAAGATATACTGAGTAAGTTAGTCCAGACTCAATCTAGAAAAACAAACAGGGCATGTTCTTTCTCATATGTGGCACTGAGCTTCAAATCTTTAGATTTGTGTGTTTAGAGTGTCAATAATCACTAGTTAGGAAACTAGAAAGTAGTCATTGAAGGGATATCTTAAGGGAAGAGAACAGTAGAACGTGGGTATAATGAAGAAAAGAGAGGAATACGGACGTATAGGTTCAAATGGGTAAGGGTATGGGAAGGTAGGACAGAGGATCAGGTGGAGAGATAACTAACACTAAGAATGTTTGGGAAAGCCACATGGAAACCTACTATTTTATAAGCTTCCTAAAAGTCATGGATCTACAAATTGCCAAACAAAAAGCCCAGCACATGGTGTTAAGTTGTTGGTCAGGAGGGTTCCAGAAACACCGCCCCACCACCACCAAAAATATAAGTTATTTAGACTGCACTTGGTTGCTCATCTTAATTTGATGGTAAGAAGATATTGCTGAAAACACCACATGCTTTGGTCACAGGACATGGAGAAAAATACGTTGGTACTGATCTGAAAGCTTACTCCCTGCTGGATAGCTTTTATAGCACCAAAAGGGGCCACTCAGGCTTCTGGGAGAGTAAAGTCCCCAATAGTCTTACCCAGTTGTGAACCTTGTGAGCTACAGTAATGACGAGTCTGACAAGCAGGTCCATGGCACAATAGCACTACAAATGCTATGGGAGGAACCATCTGCTTTCTGATGGGATTTAAGGCCCACTCTAGAAGAACAAATTAATGCTTGATACTGTAAATCTAACCAAGAACCCAAGGCTAAAGTGTCCACAGGGCCTAAGGGGAAAAACTATTAGCACTTCTTTGCTAACTTAGCATATTATCAAACTGATCTCTAAATACTTGCTAATATATCTCATCAGAAAATCTTCTCTTCCCAGTGGATGACAGTTAATAAAATGATTCATAACTGGTAAAGATGCAGAGAGTTTCTGTAGAGTACAAAGCTCTAAATGGGACATCTGTGTTGCCATCCCTTACCCCAAGGCTCAGGGAACATTGTGTTAGAGGGGTCAGAGAGATTGCGAGGGTCAGAGGTCAGAAAAGACTACTGTAAAATGCTCTGTTCTGGTCAAGTCAGATCTGTGGCATTCTTGAACTCACAGCACTGATGTGTGCCAGAACAGCACCTGGCCAAGATCAAACCAGTCAACATTCTGTGTGGATGAGGTAGTCACATAAGGCCCATCCCTTGCTGAGGAGGTATTGGCAGTTGATGGCTGCTGGGGGAGGAAGAGTCAGTCTGGCACTTTTACTCCTGACACCTCATTCTCAGCCCCCCTTTTTAGGGTACAGAATGCATTGGCAAGAAGAAGGAGTGAAGGTACTACTAAGGATAATAAAACAGAAAGTTGAAAGAGCCCTGAATTTTAATATATGCTGTGGGGCCCACTACGATTTAAATGGGTTATTATATGAAAAAGTAAGCTGACTAACTATAGTAGATGGCTTTTGCTTCCGCTATTCAATCTCTGACAGTCCCAGAAATGCCTTTCCAAGCCCCTATAGTGAGCGTAGGTGGATGGTGGGAAAACAAAAACCCTGCTATGTGCTTACTTTCTATGTTCTTATATGTGTAGGGTTGAAGAAACTCTCAGAGCACCAACAATTGGTCATTCAACGTTCAGTTTCTAGGGAGATCAGTAACCATGAATCTGACCCCTGTGAGAGCAGCTGAAGAGCAAGCAAGTGCTCAGAAATTGCAACAGATCTGCAGACTAAGCATTTTCTTTCCTACATCCTTTGTCACCCTCTTTGCCTATTTTCTTATCTCACCAGCTCTCTTTGTTGGCTTTTGTGTGACACTCTTCAGCTACCCAGACTTCTCCATTGGTCTGCTGGTTTGGGGGGAAGGCTGTACCTATCAGTAACTGGATCTAGAGGTTTGCACGCGACAGGAGCTCTGATATCCAGTCATGTTTATAAGTTTCCCAGCTAAGGCCAGATTTCAGGACTTTGTCCTGGAATCTACAAGTCTTTATGTTTACAGATTTCTCTTGTGACTCTGGGAAACCAAATATTTTTGGCTCAGCGGTTCTTCCACATTCACATAGGAATTCCCGGGAAATGTATTCAAAATGGTTGCTTTCATTTTCTAGTTTTAGGAAGTTTGATTTAGTTGGCTAATTCTAGAGCCTTATTTGTCAGTAAGCACTGACATATTTTGGAACCAGATATTCCCTGGGTCTGACTTGAAGAAATTCTTATACACAAGAAGCTTGAAATGGCTCCATGGAGATGAGCTGGTCACCACCTGTGAGAAAGGTGCTGAGGACAAGGAACCTGAATTGTTTCTGGGGAGCCAAATGCATTAGAGATGCAGGAGAATAAAATTGCCATGAAGGAGAGAGAGTGATGATTATTTCAAAGTATGACTTTATCAGAAACCAAAATTCTCACCCTAAGTTTGAATATGCTAATGTCTTCCCTTGTCTTTGTGGCAAGATGATCAGTGGCTTGCTTCACTCAAATTGATGGCACAGTGATCACAATAGTCTGTTTTTGTTAGAATCTTAGATGGTCTTTTAATAAAAAACCCAGAGCCAGATATCAGGGTAAAAGCTGAAAGACCAGAGAAGCAGAACAACCAGCCACTAGTTCTTACCTCTACGAAATCTTCAGCCTAAAGAAAGTGAGTTCCTGTTTCCTCACACCTTATATGCCTTTCTCTGCCCTGCCATATTGCTTCCTGGAATTAAAGGAGTGTGTGCTTCCCAAGCAAAGGCATGAGATCTCAAGTGCTGGGATTAAAGATGTGTACCACCACTGCCTGACTCTTTTTCTCTTCTATACTGAATTAATCTCATGTAGCCCATTGTGGCTTTGAACTCACAGAGATCCAGATGGTTCTCTGCCTCCAGAGTGATAGGATTAAAGGTGTATGCCACCACTGCCTGACCTCAATATCTAATCTAGTGGCTCGCTCTGTCCTCTGATCCTCAGGGAAGTTTGTTTATTAGGGTACACAATATATCACCACAGTCTGTAAAGGCAACAGAAACAGTGACACTCAGTTCAGTCACACTCCTTGTTGTGTTTAGTGCAGTTAAAGTAGGAGAAATGCTGTGGTGCAGTTTCTTACTCAGCTGCAGCTCTCCAAAATTCCAGTGCATGTGTGCACATGTGCTTTAAGTGTGTGAGGGTAACGGGGCATAGAGTAGTTTTATTCATGAAATATATGTATGGTCAAAACCTTTTATTCTGGAGAAAAAGAAGACTATTAGGAAAATAATTCATTACCTTTGGGCCACAATCTTTTATTTCTTTGGTTCAACTAGCAAGTATTGAGAGCCCAGCCTGTGTTTGTAGCCAGGAACAGAAACTTAGCTGGAGCTGGAGGGGCCGGAGCAGCCCACATCCAGCTAATGAGAACTAATTGGACCTTCCTGCCACCAGGATGAAGATAATTGGATCCCTGGACACGCTGACCTTTTTATTTGCTCACCATTTAACATGTGCTCTTGGCTACTGGGCTTGGAGCTTAAACAGTGGTACATTTAAGCCACCAGCCACATTCTTCCTCATGTCTATCCATCCTTTTTGCTTCTTTCTTCTTTCCTTCTGTTTGCCCTCCATTCTGGCCTTTTGAGAAAGGTGGTGTGAGTGGCCTCTGAGTAGAGTCATCCTGCCAACTGAAGACAGGCATTCCTTGTTGTCTGGCCCTCTCTCTAAGGGTGAGGAGAAGCAGCCCTTAATGAGGCCCCGGCCTCAGAAATGGAGTAGAGAATGGGAACGACATTGCTCTACTCTTGCTCAATGTTCCTAGCTGCTGGGCTGGCTAGACTCCCTACTTTGCTGGCCCATATGTGAGCTGACAAGCAAAGCGGGCATTTGTGCTCTGTGAGCAGTGACCCGGCCCTCAGTGACTTCTTTAGTGCTGTTAGCTGCCTGCTGAGCTAACTCAGTCTAGTATTTCAGCCTGCAGAGGCTGATTTACATTCACTAGATCTCTTGTAGCCATGCTTTTCCAGTTGCTCAGTTGAGAAGTGTCCTAAAGTTGTAGCTCTAACTATTTTGGGTATCCAGGTAGACTCTAGAAATCCAAGTAAGGTGCCATCAGGGGGATGCATATTTGCTATTTTCCACTTTAACAACTACTCATGATGGAACCTGCTTGTTCCTAAAGCAGAGGACCAGGACCTCTCAGCTACGACCTGTGTCTTCCTGTCCTAAAGTAACATGCACAGTGCACCTCCTTGAATGCATGTGACTATGCATATGTAGTGCTTAGAGACTTCATTGTTCCCTTTATACTCAATGGTTCTGGCCACAGAATCTATACCTTTACCTCTACATTCAGGTTCAGTGTGTTTCCACTTAGTTGTTGGTGTGAAAAGGTAATTCATAAAGATGTCATCAATAGTCTTCTATTTCAATGTCATGGGACAATTAAACACAACATCAATAGGACATATTTGTGGATTTCTAATTTGAAGCTAGATTTTTAGAAAATAGTTGAGTTAAACAAAACAACAACCAAATAGTTATGCAGTGGTATGACTCCACATGAGAAATGAGAAGGCAGGGGATATTTTTATTTTTATGTTTAGGAGCTCACTCTAGCCCTTTAAGCTGGGTGGCTCTACACACTATGAAATTTCCATACTTTGTCTGGAAAGCTACCCCTGCCTTCCATTTTCTTCCACTCCACAGAAAGCCTACCTCACAGGACTCAGCCTGAGGAAATTTGAATTGGCTAATTAACTTCTGGAAATTTTCTTAGCTGGAGCCCAAGGCTAGGTGTCCATCTCCTCTTTATCATGCTTTAGTCCTGTTTCTTACCTCGATGTTTTACTCTCTCAGGTCTCTGCCCGCCATCTCATTGCCAAATCCAGTGACTGCTGTCATCATCCTGCTTAAGCTCTGGACAGTACTTTATTACTTACTGACCCTGTTCATTTCCTGAAACCTCTCCCCCACTCTCCATATTTCCATGGCCCCATGCTTCCTTTCGCACTACAGCCATACTTGCTGCTTCTACTGACAATCTGATGCTGGTCGTTCCACCAAGATACTCACACAGCTGCTTCATCCCTTGCTGCACACAAGCCCAGGACAAGCTCACTTGTTCTCGGGATGTGAGTTAAATGCTTGAGTCCAACGTATGCTTTAATACTTTTCTAACCTTAGGCATATAGGTGTAGCCTTTTCTCCTGTCTCATTTCCTCATTTGTAACATAGAGATACATATCCTGTAAGAGCTAAAACCACCCATGTGTGGATAAGAAATGTAGTACTGTGTGTCAAATCCTTCCCTAGGGTTGCCCGATTCACATGCCAGCCAAGGGCTTTTGTCTCCGTCTTCTCTCTCCAGTTTTTCCTGCCTTTCCATACTACAATAATCAGTTCCCAAACTATACACTCTGTCCTTGAAGCATGGGAGACATACATGTGTGGATCTCTGTGTGCTCTCCTGTCTTTACCTCAAAATTACGAACTTCTCCTGAGCTCTGACTGAATCTTAATTCTCACACCAGACATTCAGTAAACTTTAGGTGATTACGTTAAATTGAATGAAACATTTTTGTTACCATATATTAAGTGTACATATTACTGGTGCTCAGTATGACCTTTTTCCCCAAGTACACAGCATGGACTAGTCAGATATATCTCTTCTAACATCCCTCCTCATCTTTCCTAATTCCTTAGTAACTGATGACCCTTAAAAATTACACAGAAAGAAGATTAAAAAGAACTGTATGCTTAGATCATGTTTGCCTCAGAGGACTGACTTTCTGATAGTTAAGTTTACTGACTAGAAAACTGCACAAATGTCTCAGATAACCTTGGAAAGACCAAGAATTGAAGGAATTCTTTCCCTCAAAGCCTTCTGGAGTTTGGCAAATCCCTAGACAGCTCCTCCCATCCAGCACACAAACCATGGAAATGTCTGAGTTATCAGTTCACTGCCATGTGCACTTTCTTTTATGGAAAGGTAGGTTTGAGTTGTCCTCCAACTTTTCTCGAGAAAAGCTGAAAAAATGGAAACTTCTTAAGTAATTGATTTAGCTTCCCTGAAGGTCCTGGCTCTTGGCAAGGCTGAGGTCGGAAACTGCAATAAGATTTCTTTTTCTGCTGTGTTTTCAACATTTGGTCCTTAATCCATATAAAAGTGCAGTTGCTATGGGGAAATGTTGTTGGGTTCACTCAGAACACAGGAAAGGAATAGAATTATAACATGCAACCACACCCTGTAGAAGGAGAACAGGTCGTATCCACCTTCTTGTTTTCTTCCCAGGAAAGCCTTAAAAGCGAGGGAAGGAGGAGAAGAGCTGTGAGAAGACTTGAGATGGCGGCGGTTAGACTACCAGCTTGCCTTTCCTGGGCTGGGCTAGGTAGAAGTTGAGGGTTCCCATCTTTCTTCACTCCTGTGCATCTTGGAGGGCCACAGCTAGACTGTGTGGAGACCTCCTGTTGATGCTCCCACTGTGCTTACCTTTCCCTATTCTCCCACCTCACTGAGCCTGAGATGGTAACCCTCAAAAATGGCACTTGGCTAAAAACCCATAGGAGGTTGCCGTCTGTCATGGCTCATTCCATGGTTGAAATAATATGATGGATACGGATGACGCATTGAACAGACCAATAGTTATGTTTTACTCACTGTGTGCCCTTCTATGGTCAATACATGTTTCAGAGGGGGAAATAGGTTTCATCAATAGTGAAGGATCACCTTTTTATGTGGCTGCCTCATAAAGCTACTCTGAACTCCCTGTAAGCTGGGCCTATGTGTAAAAGGAGAAAACATTAATCAAAGGAGGCCAAATCTCTCTCAGACCCTACTTCATAGTTTCCATATGAGCAAACCTCTCTTTTTTCCTTCTGTTTATTATTAGGGAGGTGACTCCTTTGTGAGAATAAGATCAAGATGGGAAAAAGGAGAGTTCAGGGTAGTGGTGTGTGTGTGTGTGTGTGTGTGTATGTGTGTGTGTGTGTGTGTGTGTGTGTGTGTGTGTGTGTGCATACGTGTGCATGCATATGTGTGCGCACATGTGTTTAGAGTTGAGATGAGGGAATATGGGGGCTTGGATAAGTAGGATCAACTTATAATACAAAGATTTCTTAGGAGAGTCCATAGTGGTGACGTCAGGGAATATATGGGAAGGGGAGAGGAGAATCTCTTCCCTGCTTTTCACTGTTGTGTCGGGAAGCCTGCTAGGTCTCAGGGCTCTGCTAAAAATTGGCCTGTGATCCTTGAGGCAATCTCTATATTTATTTGCCCATCACCCCTGTTTTCTTAATTTCTATCTCATCTGCTTTTGCCTTTTTGCTCATTTATTTTTTGGCTTTGCCATTATGTCTGGTCTCTAAGCTCCAGTGAACTTCTCACCACTTTCTTCGAATGTGACAATATTATCTCAGTTCATAGTTCTTGTTGATTGTATGTATTTGTAAGGGATGGAGAAATATTCCATTATCCACTTTCACACCCATATTTTGGATTAGAAGAGACATTTCTTTTGGAATTCAGTGTTTGTGTTCTGCCAGACTCTTAACTTTCTGCCACTAAGCTGAACTGTACAGGGAACTACTTTTCCTGAAAAGCCAGAGTCCTCTATGTGTTCTGCATCTTTCACTTTGTTTATGGACCATCTTTTATCTGTGGCTCATAGCCTTCTGGTTTTGAGAATGTGAATGTAGAACAAGTTCCCACCTAGAGCCTTGCATTTAATAAAGGTTGGCTTGGATTCTGAGTTGCTGGGTAAGTAGGAAGAGAGGACCATGTGGGGCTGATTCTAAAGTCAGCTGACCTAACTTATAAAGGGGTGGGTGACATCCTCAGGTGCTTATAAACTACAATCCTTTAAACTAAAGGAATGTTCTGGTCTCTTTAGTGACTGTTTATAGGCAATCCAAACACAGTTTAAAGAACTTAATACATTCTTTTTGGACTTGAATAACTTTTAGTATTTATATTCTTTAAAATGACTAAGTCATAAAGTAGTTATACTAATATTAAAAGATCACAATTGAAAGTCTCATACTTCTTAATTTTACTTATCACAAAGCTACAG
Organism: Peromyscus eremicus; assembly: GCF_949786415.1. Classification (NCBI taxonomy): domain Eukaryota; kingdom Metazoa; phylum Chordata; class Mammalia; order Rodentia; family Cricetidae; genus Peromyscus; species Peromyscus eremicus. The sequence goes on from NC_081420.1 coordinate 45,061,186, forward strand.
TAATAAAAATAGTGTGGTACACACCTAAAGACAGATATGTGGACCAGATAAGTGAAATAGGAAACACAGAAATAAACTCTTACATATATAGTCAAATGATTTTTAACAAGGACACCAAGGTTCAATGAGGAAAGATTCTGGGAAACTTGACATTCACACTTTAAAAACTGAAGTTGAATCAATACCATATATAACACACAGAATGTAAGTCAAAACAGATCAAAGATCTCAACATAAGAGCTAAAACTGTAAATCTCCTAGAAGAAATCATGGGAGAAAATCTTAATGATATTGAATTCAGCAGTGATTTCTTGGATATAGTAACAAAATCTCAGAAAACAATGGGGAAAAATTAGGTAAAATGGGCTGCATATTAACCACAACCAAAAGAACCTGATTTAAAAATGGACCAAAGATTTGTAGTGTTTCAACAAAGAATACATGTAAGCCACTACTGAGCATGTGAAAAGATATTTAACATTATTGCTTTGATTGAGATATGAATGCTTGGTTCCTAGTGCAGCAATATTCAGCGTTTGGGCTTTGGGAGGTGGTTGGATTATGAGGTCACTGACTCCTCTGTGGTTTGACCAATTGATGCATAGGTTTGTATATGAAAGGCTTGGTCCCTAAAACAACAATGTTCAGAGTTGGGGCTTTAGGAAGTGATTGGATCATGAGGTCACTGACTCCTCTGTGGTTTTAGCCATTGATAGGTAGGTTCATAATTTGACAGAAATAATTGGAAGTAATAAAATTTATAATATAGAACTAGTTGAAAGGAGATGTTCCTTTAAGGACTGTCCTTTGAACGAATGCTCTTGCTGTCTTGCCCTTGTCCATGACATATCATTCATTCTTACTTTGCTCTTGTTTGCTGTGGGATGTTCTGTATGCTATAAATCTATGTTGCTCTGATTGCTTGATAAATAAAATGCTGATTGGCTAGTAGCCAGGCAGGAAGTATAGGCAAGATAAGCAGACAAGGAGAATTCTGGGAAGAGGAAGGCTGAGTTAGGAGATGCCAGTTCACAAATCCAGGGAGCAGCATGTAATGGCACAAAGGTAAAGCCACAAAACACATGGTGACATATAGATTAACAGAAATGGATTGAGTTTAAGTGTAAGAGCTAGTCAGTAGCTAGCCTGAGCTAATGGCTGAGCAGTTTTAATTAATATAAGCCTCTGTGTGTTTACTTGGGTCTGAGCACAGACTGGATGGGACACAGGAAAACTTCCAGCTATACTTGCTCTCAGTCTCATGCTCTCTCTCACTTTCCTTCCAGTCAGCCAGGAGAAGGGCAGCATGGTTCTCATATATGTTCTCCACTGTGATATTCTGCCTTATAAGACCACAAATCATTAAAATGGGGCAAAGCAACCACAGACAGAAACCATTGCAACTGTGAGCCGAAATAAATCCCTCCTCATTTAAAACCTTTCAGGTATTTTGTCATAGCCATGGAGAGCAAACTAGCAGGATAACTAACCACTAGAGAAATACAAGCCCAAACCACAATCTTACTACAATGGGTACTGTAATATACAAAAGAAAGGAAAAAAAAGAAATAGAAAGTGTTGGTGACAATATGTTGGTGTTAATAATAAAATTTTATAGAAAGACAATACTATAATTTTTTAAAACATTAAAAACCAAAGCAGCATATTACCTACTTTCACAGAACTCTGCTTCAGGGAATATTGAAATCAGATCTTCAAAAATTGATCTTCATACCCATATTTACATTGGCATTATTCATAATAGTTATAACATGAACAACTGTAGTGTCTGTTCATCAGTAGATAAAGAAAAACATAATATATTCATACATTTGGAATATTATCCTGTGTTTAAAAGGTGGGAGATCTGACACATACTACCATGTCAATGACATTATGCTTAGTGAAATAAACTAGACATGACAAAAAAACCAACAACAAAAACAACAGTACTATATGATTCCACTTACATGTATTTTCTGGGCTAGTCAAATTCATATAAAGTGAAATAGTGACTTTTCAGGGAATGAGACAAAAGGAAAATGAGTCCATCTTCAAAGGGTTTGGAGTTTCATTTTTTTTTTAAGATTAAAATGTTCTAGAGGTTGCTCAACAATATGAGTATACTTCAGCACTTCCCATTTGTCTACTAAAAAGTGGTTATGACTGACCTTGGGAGATGGCTCAGTCAGTCTAGTGTTTGTCTGGAAGACATGAAGACCTGAGTTTGAGGTCTAGAACAAATGTAAAAGGCCAGACATGGTTAGACATGCTTATAATCCAAGAGGTGGAAAAGCAGAAACACAAGCTCAGGGCTTGTTGGCTAGCTGGCCTAGACTACCCCTTGAACTCCAGGACAGTGAGACTCTGTAGCCAAAGGTAGGACAAATAATGTCCCAGAGGAACTGCATCACACTCATGCTTATCCATTGGCCTTTACACTTAAATATGTGTATGTGCATGTATGAACACATATACAACACAAACATATATATATATTCATATAAGCATAGTTATGATGTTTTATTTGCATATATATATTATCATAGGAAGATTAGGAACCCAGATCTTCTGGTAAAAGTGGTGATTAGATTCTGTTCCTTCTCAAGCAAACCTGTTTTCTAATCCTGTCTTTATCACTAGCACTAGCAAATGCCTCTCCTTCAATAAAGGCCAAATTTACTCATCAGTTAATGTATCCCTATATCTATACATTTTCTGTGGGGATCAAATTAGAAAACATCATTTGTTATGTACTTTTTACAAAATTTGGTTAATAAAAACTCAACAAATTATAGGTTCCTTTATTTACATATTCATGAGCACACATTGGTGAGCCCAACTGAATTGTAAGGGAGATGTGGTTTATATGGAGACTTTCTTGGCTAAAATCAACAACACATGCCTTGTGGTTTTTTCCTCCCATTTAAAGAATCAGTATGAAGTAGACCTCAGATTCTACTGGCCAATGACATTCTGTAGCCATTTTTTGGTACTTCCCTGGGCATCGCCTAACAAACTTTAAAACTGTGTTAGCAGAAACATCCATTTTCCTACATGGGTTATTCTGACAAAATCAATGTCTTTTTATTTGCCTGAAGATGACGGATGGGACAGACTTATTTACATGTACTGTCAAAATGCTGCCATTTCTTCCTGTAGCTGCTAATTCTCAATTCATCTCAGAAGCTTCCATGATGCTGTATCTTTTGTTGGAAAATGGGTCATTTTCAGAAAATTCCAGTTTTATTTTCAGTCCTCAGCACTCTCAGGATCCTCAGGTGGCCAACATGGAAGCCAGCATCAAAGTTGGTGCCTTGTATGACCTGTTACCATGGTGCCATCTTATCCGTGCTTAGGCCTAATGTAGAAGGGTCAGACATAGCACACCGTGTGGCTCTGTGATGTTCAAGGAAGGCTGGTAAGAGAAGGAAAGAAGCATGAATAAATGTGAAACTAAATTTCTGTGATAGCTGTGGACCAAGTGAAAGGTAGTGGAAGCCTTTTTAAAAGCAACATAAAAATGTTGACTTTATTAGTCAAGGGATTCTGGAAATTGTCAAATTTCTAACGTCACCAACCACAAAGAAATAAATGATTTCACATCTTCATGTTCTCCTGAGTATTTCTCTCTTCATGGCTCAGGTGCTCAACTAGTTTTTACCATTCAACTTTTTCGGCATTTATATGAATTAGTATCTTGTAAATTAGGATAATGGAAATATTTTTCTGGATGAGTTTATCAGTTCTGTGTCTAGAATTGCTTAGAGGGTCTCACAAGGAATAGGCAAAAACTTAGAATGGCCTGTCAAGTGGCACAGCAGATGAAGGCGGGTCTTCCTGTGTGTGGGCTTCACAAGGCCAGCAGCATCACTTGAGGATTCAGAGCTCACATCCTTCCAAGACCCACAGAGTCAGAAACTTGGGATGGGGAGAGAGCAGAAGCTTGTCTCAAGCAACTTTCTGGATTGTTCTCATTCATCCCAATATGGCAGATGTCCTTTCCTTCCCAACTCATGTTTATTGTGTGTACCTGGCTAGACTTACAATCTTTTAGTTCTATTTATCAGTGCATATTAATTATTAAATATATAGGATTTCATTAGGACATTTTTTACATGAATATGACATACTTTGGTCACATCGTTCCTTTATCACCCCTTCTTATCTCACTCTTCATCCTCCTTTTCTCTTTGACCTCCATTTTGCTTTCATTAGATTCTCATTTTCTATCAGCTGATACAACAACTATTTGAAGTCAGTGATATTACTCATATTAACTTGATATGTATGATATGTATGTATGGTAAGTATGAAGATTAAAGAATTAAGTACTTATTTCCAGAGGATTCATAGTGTTTTATCTCTCAGAAACAAAAAGTCTTATTAACTATCTTTCTTGAAAGAGATAGGAGAGCAGTGCACTGAATAAGTGGCTCAGGATTGCCTTCCAGACCCAAACCAAAACATAAGGACTCCTGACCTTCCTGCCCTCTGTTTCCTAATTATGTCCTATATGGCCCCAAAGTATGAAAACATAAGCAGTCTGTTTGACCTTTGTTCCTATTGACAGCATATATGATGAAGAAAGGGTGCCGTTAACTGATGGCCATGACACACACAGCATCTTTATATTCACATTCTCTAAGTATATTCCCACTCTTTATTAAGAAGATAATCTCTTCTCTTGTATTTCCCAAGTATTGATTTATGCTTCGAGATGAAAGGTAGTCTCATAAGAGAAGTCTACAAGTACAAAGTAGGTTCCATCTTGGTGCTTGCGAAACAGTCTCAGGAGGATTGTAGAGCCTTTGCTTAATCATGCAAGTGGAGAGACTTGAGAGATGTAATGATGTCTGCCACTCATGTGCCCTGTGATCATCCATCCTCCTCTCAAAGCTTCTTCCATTTTCCTTTTACTTATTTCATTTTGCTCCATCTTTTCTTTACTAATCATTGTGAATTTATTTAAAGTTTCTCAATGGACATTTCTTAAATGTGCCAGAAGTTTCCTTAATGGTTAGAAGGTCAAGAGACATAAGAAAATTCAAAGATCTTCTATGGCTTTTATTCCTTTGATGGGCACTTGCTCAGGAACACCAGAGCATCCTGTTTCAGGAGCCTCCCCTCTGCCTGCAGGTGGCAGTGACCACCTGTGTCATGTCCCTGCCCCATAACCTGAGATGCATACCTCAGTGTTGTGTTAATGCCATGGTTCACTCTTACTCTCCCCTATCACCCGGCCAGTCGCTAAGGGAGGGGGGTGTCTGCCTGTCTCCTGGGTGTCCCTAGGCCTGGCAATGGGACACTTAGATACTTTTGAGTGAGCGGATTGATATTAAATAAATGAAAGTTCTAGCCAATGAAAAGGAAGGTTGTCAATATTATCTCCCAGTTCCCTTGGAAAGTAATGGATCTGAAGGTGGTGAAGAGGAGAAATGAGTGGTGCTTACTGGGTGATTCTTACCGAAGATTTATTAAGCCTTTTTGTTTCGAGGACTGACCTTGCAATGGTTTCTACAGGAAAGTAAAGGTCTGGGGATATTGTTTTTGTGAACCTTTTATGCAATGTAAAAATTAAAAAAAAAAAAAAAGAAATTTCCAGTGTATAGTCAGGGATCATTAGGAAATGGTCTTTTGGAAGGTGGAAGGCAATGTGTGCTTCTGGAGTCAGTGCTTGGGTTTCAAGTATCAGCTGAATTTTGGTGATAGTCCTTAGCCTTCTTAGATGGGAGAGGGAACTTTAACAACAGAGCCATGGGCCCAGGGAGTGAGTCATTTCCTCCCGCTGACTCCCTGTGTGGCTGGGCTGAGGCTAGATTTGGAATGAATTTGGAGTGACCCCTGATGTTTTCTCGCCCCCCACAAAGTAACCTTAAAAATATCTTTGTGTCTAACCGGACATGAGTTAAAGTCAAAATGACTCTGTCCTGGCCAATAGCATAGGTCATCGTGTGTAGGGGCGAGGGTACAGCTGGGGAATGATGTTTGTGTTGCCTCACTTACCAAAAGCGCTTCTTGGGGAGAAAAGAAATGTCAAAGAGGCCATCCCAGGAAGAAGGACAAGCTTAGCCCTGGACCAGAATTTCTTAGCACAGCTACTGAATGAGGTCATGCCATTCCAGTGATTGCTAGAGTGGGGCCCATGGGAAATGTGGAACCATGGGAAGGAGATAGACACAGAGAGAGAGAGGGAGAGAGAAGGAGAGAGAGAGAGAGAGAGAGAGAGAGAGAGAGAGAGAGAGAGAGAGAGAGAGAGAGAGAGAGAAGGGGAGAGAGAGAGAGAGAGGAGAGGAGAGAAGAAAAAAGGAGAGGTACATACATGAACAGCCCACAGTATACGTATGCAAAAGTACAGGGATTCCTTTGCTGTCAGCACCTGACAAGTGTTAGACCTACAGATTAGTAAGGTCACCATGACTGTGGACACTTCTTTGGATGTAGGGGACCGGATGGAAAAACACCTGCCCCATAATTTCTATGGTGACAACAGGCCTTAGTGACAATGCACAGGTTTGATAATCAGTTGTTGAGTGTAGTATCTGTGGAATCAGCACTGAGAGTATCCTGGAGAAAAAGAAGCCAGAAGAAGAGAGAGCCAGCTCTGTTTTGCTAAAAGAGAGATTAAATTTCAACCTCTGGAGGAAAACAAAGAGTAAAAATAAAAAAATGAAAAAACAAAAAAACCCTAAACCCAGAAGTTTGTTTCTGGTGCTTTTCAGTATCGTTTTCGATGTATGCCTGTTCTCCAGGCAGTTAAAGGATGGCAGATGTGTGCACTTCAACCCAAGCCCTCTTGGATGCTGCCTGGAGCAGCTGGGCATCTCTCTGACCTTTCTTTCTGGAGAGAGTTGTGATGGGGAAAAGAAAGCCTCGCCCTCCACCTTCTGTCTGATCCAGCACAGCTGCATTTTCTCATTCCTGAGAACCGGACGAGTTTCCTGAGCCCTGGGTTGATATACCGTACCATCTTCTGCGCAGCTGTAATTTTAACAAGGGAAAGCCGACTTGACCTCTCTAATCCTTACCCCAGACACCTTGAGCTCCTGAGACTGCTGTATGTATGCATGTGCGTTTGAGGGTTTTTGTTAGCTGTACTTCTAAGAATGTGGCTCAGTCCAAAGTTAAAAAAAAACAAACAAAAAAAAAAAACTGAGGCAGCAGCGGGGGTGGGGGTGGGAGTGGGGGGCCTTCAGTGAACATCTGCATTACTCTGACCAGCAGATTTGTAGCTTTAACATTTACAAAAGCAAAAATCAACGTTGTTATCCTCTGTTCACCTATTTATGTCATAATCTTCCTGTTTCCTCTTCTGGGGTCAAGTGATGGATGCTATTTCCCCTCTTCTCCATGAACCATAGAAGAACTAATCCAGAATTAAAAGTATGAGAGGCACGGGGGTAAAGGCTTGAAAATCCATTGCAGCTAGTCTGAGAATTGTACAACCAATTTGAGGTTTGTTTTTTTTTTTTAGACTCATATTTTTGGGAGGGAACTGTTTTATGAATGAACATAAGCCTGACACACGGGATGCGTGGGATTGGTCTGAGAGCCTTGTCTGGGTCAACTGTCACATCTGGCTCTTATGAATCTTGCACATTGTGACTCATGGTTACACAAATAGTAATCCTTGATAGTGACCACTTGTGATTCCACAAACAATGGCAAATGCCAGAGAAATGCTGTGGCTGCTTGGCTGAGCTGCTCATGCTCTTGCTGCCCCTAGTGTTGGGTGGGCAGTTAGGGAAGCTCTCCACTGTTTTCAGGAAGCTAAGCTTCATGCCTTCTCTCCTCTCTAGGACCTCAAGTAGCCTGGCCCTGGCATTTTTTAGCCTGATCATCTCCCTGCCCTGTCCCCTCAGAAGTGCCAGGGGACTGCATGAGACTATATTGGCAGATGGTCTGGGTTTTTTTTTTTTAACATACTCCACTGGAAATATGGCAAGTCATTTAACTTCTCTGGGTCCCAGTTCCCCCACCTAGTGAAAACAAAGTGTAACTTAGAGGAATTAAAATAGTGAGCATGTATTAAAATTTCCCAAGAAGTAGGCACTGCTCTAAGTGGGATATTAGAATTGTTTCTGTTAACATCTTAAAAATACAACCTGAATAGCCCTTTTGCCAGCAAGGAAATTGACACACAGCACATTGGCAGTAAGGGCTTGAATCAGAATTTCTTGATCTTTTTCTCTGGAGCATCAGTTCCCAACCAAGGGCTTTGTTGAATCCAAACAGACACTTAGTAATGTCTGGGGACATTTCTGCTTATCACACAGCTAAGAGAAGGGTACTACTGGTCTTTTGGAGGCTGAGAACAAGGATGCTGCATTCACATTACAGTACTGGACCACCCCCAAAATAGGAATTACCCAGCCCCAGATGTCCACAATACTGAAGCAGAGAATGGCCAGCTCAGAACCTATTCTCACCACTATACTAACTTATGGTGATATTTTATTTGTGTTGAAATGTGATTTTATTTGTATGTTAATAAATAAAGTTGCTTGGGGGTCAGAGCTAATTGCAAGCTGCAGCAGAAGCCAGGCAGTGGTGGCACACGCCTTTAATCTGATCACATGGCAGGCAGATCTCTGTGTTTTCAAGGACATAGCAAGTTTGGAGACACATGCCTTTATTCTCAATACAAAACATAGAGACCTGGAAGTTTGTATAGACAGGCAGTGACAAGGAGGTCATGTGGTTGGGTTTACAACAAATTAGAAGGCAGAACAGAAAGTCAATAAAAAGACAGACACACAGGAAGTAGGCCTCTTTCTCAGGGGAAGGACGGCAGCGGCAGCAGGTGATAAGAAGGCGGTTTTAGTCTCAGCTCTTTGCTACTGCTCTGACCTCTTGGGCTTTTAACTCTGCATTTGGTTCTGTGTTTCTTATTTAATAAGACTGTTACATCTACACTAACTCACCGGACAACACCATCAGGGATGAGGATATAGAGCATAAATTCTGGTGATACCTGGAAGGGCCAAAGCACAATGAAGAGCAGATATATGAGCTCAGTAAAGTCAGTTTTCTATTGTTCTTATCAGCTTCTCCCCTCAGTCTCACTTGTCTGTTATTAATGGTGTTTTAAAGGTTACATGCACCTTTTGTCAGAAAACTCTGTGAGCATAGTGTGAAAAAAGGCCTCCTCCAACCTAGCTGCCTTGTGCACTATTAGTGCTTGTTTTTCTGTGTGGGTTCTATGACTTAGGCCTCCACTGGAGTCTGTCCCTGGCCCCCATATAGCCCAATAGCTTTGTTAGGAGGATTGCTTTCTTCTTCCACACAGCACCTGAAGACATTTGAGTAGGCAGTGCATGATAAGTAGCTCTAGGTCCAGTGACAGAGAACTCACAGGTTTACATGGGAATGCATTGCACCAATTGTCCAAAAGTTAGGAAACTGAACTCCTAAATGAATACTTTAGGAGGTTATACTGTCTCCTATATGCCTCATTCCTGTGAGACTCTGGGATATCTCAAAAATGCTCCTCTTTCCTAGCAACTGAATGGATCATGAGGTAGTAAAGCTTTGAAGTACTGACAAGCAGATACTGAACACTAAATGGTAACTGGGGGAACTGTGACTTGGTTTTGCTCTCTTCTGTGCTTCTTCTCAGTAGTCAGAGCAGTCTTGAGCCCCTAGTTATATCTGTAATTGCACAGAGCTGCTCAAGGGCCTGGTGCTAAGGTGCACAGTGTTCTGTGGGAAAGACCACTATTAGGCCAGCCTCACAGATTCCAGGTTCTTAGGGGCCACTCCATCATGTGGGGGTATGGGAAGCCATTCCTTATGGAAAGCAGGTACTAACAAGTACAGCCACACACTCACCATGCATTTATAAAAGTTAACTATGCTTGGCACTCTTCCATCTACATTACACATGTTATTTAGCCTAATTATAATAATAACCAGTCTGGAGAAGTGCCATTTTATTTCCATTTTGAATATAAGGAAACACATGAGAAACACTGAGAACCTTAGCACTTTCTCTAAGAGAGTAGTAGATATCAGAGCCTGAAAATCAACTCAGAGATGTAATCCAGAGGCTGTATTCTTGACCACTAAGATGATCAATCTACATACAGAAAAGATCACAGGTCAAAGGAAATAAAGGTTCTGAAATTCAAAAAATCAAGAACAAGAAATGACAGCACTAACTGGACACACACCTAAGGCACCTGTATTTGTCACAAAATATAGAAGTTGATTACAAGGTTCACATCATGAATGACGGGATTTTACATAAACCTGACAAGAACAAGCCACTGTTTCAGCAACTGGGGCATGGGGACTTACAAATATCTGAAGGGTTAATTAATACCTGAGAAGTCTCAATCCTCACCAGGTACTTACAGGCAACACTTTTCATAGACTACTCATAGTAGCTTTCTGACACTATGTGGGACACAAATCTATGCACATCAAGGCAGAAATACTACAGTTTCTAGAGGAAAATCTTATCGCACGTTCCTTCAAAGCATGAGTGAGATATTCATACAGATGTCTTCAAATAGAGAGAGGCTGTCTAATTCTGTCTTCCATCTATTTAAACAGTTCATGGATTGGACTTGGGCTCAGTAGAGAAACTGAGAGTTTCATCATTCCCTGATCAATCGCCCTAAGGCTCATCTTTATCACTTCTAAATGAGCTTTTTATGCCCACTAAACTCGAATTCAGAGATATGCAGCCACTCACTTGCATCCTCTGCCAGGTAGGAAGGTTGATCAGCTAAGTAAGTGGTCAGGAAGGGTTAGTGAAGAGGCTGCAAATAAATGGACATCAGACCATTAAATGTAAATGTTTTTGAATTATCCTCAGTGTTTCTTAGTCCTTCACATCCCTACTTTCATGCACTGAAATGGATCTCAAGTCCTTTCATTTCCTTGGGGCATACATTTTAGGCCAAATGCTCTCTATCTCCATGAACAAGCTTGAAGACTATGACCTGACTCTGTTCCTCTGAACATTTTCTAGAAGAACATACACATTTGTGGTAATTCAACCTCAGTCACTGTATCAATCTCATTTGTAAAAACATCTATTGTCATTGTTGAATAATACTAGAGTCACACTCACACAATTTCTACTGGATGCCTTCCACTCAATCCCAAGTCTTGCCATTTTCAGTGCGCCAGCCATGCCACTGAGGCTTTCTGGACAGACTTCCTACTTTGCCTTTGCTTATCTCTTCAGATACTTGCACTGTCTGTCATGGCTGTGCACTGGCCCCCTAATCCCATGTGTCCTTGCCACTCAATTCTGCTTCTATCTACTTCTATGACTGGTCATGTTGCTGTGTGTGGTGCATTCCAGCCATGCCACCTCCTCTCAAGCTCAGATCTCCCAGTTAATATGTCTATAACTTAATCCATTGTGTTTCCACTTTCTACTTACTTCTCTCTGAAAATTTTATAACAATGAACAAGAATATCATCTTCCTAGAGAGTTAATAAGAAATTAGGAGGTAAGGTGAGAGTGAATACTGTCTATGTCTCAAGTCTACTATTCAACTGACTCTTAGAAAATTGCATTTGACGATTGCCTAGGCTCTGTTTTCTTACCCACCATTGTCTCATTCAGGCTTCAGGCTCTTATCCTCTGACTGCAGTCCTGCTCTTTGATACTTCATATTTTCACTGGCCTCTGACCCTTTGACACTTTCTCATCCTGCTCAGTCTCATATGGAATATGTGTAATCCTCAGGTCAAAGACCTTTGGTCTAAGATTCCCTAAAGTTTCATATTGCTTGTATGTCACAATGCAGCATCTGAACAACTTAGTTTAGATGCCAATGTGTCTTTGTGTGTTGTTATGTAAGCATGTATGTACTGCAGACACACATGCCTCACTTCAACTATACAGGATTTATGGTGTTGATTTGCAAGTTTTTGAAGGCATGTATTTGGGGGTGGGGAGTATACTCTACAGTAGAAATTGAGGAAACCAGACAGGCAGTTACATGGAAATTAAATTAAAATTAAATTACATTAAATTAAAATGTAAGCTCCTTTAAGTCAGCTGCTCATGGTCTCTTGTTATGCCTCACAACACTCGAGAAAGTACCTTGTTTCATGTGATTGAGTTCAGACCCAGGAAAGAGGGGACTTGCATTAATCAAAAGCAGATGGTGCAACGGAGGCTTTACAGGTTAAAGCTCTATGCCAGTCTTTGAGGAGAAATGGAGTGGATTTCAGAAGCAAAATATTTGTGTGTGATGAGTTGGAGTTTGGGAAGGTTTTTATTTTTGAATGGAAAAAAATCCCCAAAGAGCCAAGAAGACACTAATGGATAAAATGCTTTGCACATATGGGGTGGAAAATTGTGCTCGCTTAAGTCAAAATGCAGCTTCTGGAGATCACAGTGGCTTTGCCTCACAGGTGCCTGACCCGAAGGCCGCAGCACGGCTCCATGTGTTTGGCCCTGGTCCTTGCCTCCAGCCAGCCATGGGAGAAGATCAGATTCAGTGAGGCAGAAACTTCTAGAACTGCTTGAAAATGTTCCTTTTGCCAAAGAAGATCCCCTTCTTCCCCTTCTCACCCTTTTATCCACACACAGGAGCATTAAAGAACTAAATAGCTCTCGTCCCAGCTTCCTCCTGGCTCACTCTCCTGGCTCATGCTCCTCAGAGCAGCAGCTGGTTTTCAGCTGATGTTTAAGCTTGCATACTCCACGTTTAAATCACTCAGATTCTTCCTAAAGAAAAGACATCCTTTTCTTTGGCTATTTTCATTGCTTTTAGATGTTGTTCCTACAGAGCTGCCTCACTTTATGAATGCTTATCCTTTCTTCAAAACATACCATTTATATACATGGGCACTACATGCAAACTGAATTGGGATTGAAATGTACCAGGAAGGATGCAACGTAAGGATGTGAGGAACTTTTTAATTTTTTTTTTCACAGAGTCTTTGCTAACACAAATGATTGATTCTCTTCATTCTTTTCCCCAAAGATTCTGCTTCCTCTTTACTAGCTTAGGAAATTTTGATAGATGGGTGCTGGAGAGTCTCAACATGGGATTCACACTTGATTCCAGGCAGCAGTTACTACCAGGCAGTAGCCCTAACTTTGTGTGTCTCTCCTCTGCTCTATATAGTATGTCTCAGCTACATGTTATTGAACACAGGTGTTAAAACATTTGTATGTTTTAAAAGATTGGTATGTTCAAATCAGCACCATATCCTGTAAGTCATCACGCTGGGACAACCTAGCACATCCTGTGTATGTACTCTTTATGCTGAGTTGTGTTGGAGAATGGTGCTAGGACAAGCTGGTGCACTTGTAATCACTGCATGACTGGTTTCTAGACAGCCATAGTTCTAGGGCATGCTTGGAACCTAAGCAGCAGAAAACCTTCTTTAGCATCTTCAGGCTTCGGTTGGTCACTCTTAATTTCACAGTGGCACCCCATTTCCCCAGGCTCTTAGCAACTACATTACAATGGTGTCCTCCATTGCAAGCCGGGCACAGTTCTCACAGCTTTGCAGATACCAGCTCATTCATCCTTCAATAACTCCAAGCAGCAGGTATCTGCTCCTCAGATTCATTTGACAGAAAAGGAAGCTTGGCACTAGGATTCACTGGCCATCACAGCGGTAGAACTGGATTCTTTTGAGGCTTAACTTTCACATTACACAGTATAGACTAAGGGAAGGAGCCAGATCTGATTTTGTGCATGACCTTGAGTTATGCAGTATTCAAGAATCTTTAGGTATTCTCTCCACAGTAGCTGATCATGTTTACTTTGCACATAGTGGATCTGAATGCCTTCTTTCTCTATCTTTTTAGTCTCCCCTTTAATTAACCCTGTTTATAAGAACAGGTCAGATTTGTAACTCACCCAAGATCATGGACTCTGTAGCTGATGAATAAGGAGTCTGAGCACAAAATTTCTCCACCATAGTGCAAAAAATTATGCTAAACAGAAAAAAAAAACATTCTCTGTTAAAGAAATTTCAGAATAATGGGATAGATAAGAGATTTTTGAGAACAGGATATGAAGGTGATGAAATTTTACCATACAAATCTGAGCCATCTTATTGGATCTACTCTCCCCAACTCATACATAAACACACATATACACAGAAACAGACACAGACACACACACATACACACACACACAAACACACACACACACACACACACACACACACACACACACACACACAGAGAGAGAGAGAGAGAGAGAGAGAGAGAGAGAGAGAGAGAGAGAGAGAGAGAGAGAATGTACCAGAACACCTATAAATCTTTGTACACAAACTATAAAAATGCTGCTTCAGAAAACACGGTTATATTTTCAATAAAATACAGCAACTCAATAGGGAAAGTTAAAGGAAACTGAAGGAATTCTACCACTCCCCCTGCCCCAAATAAAAGTCCCTTAAAATGCCTCTACAGAGATACATTTTTTTTTAAACTTTTTTATTAGGAAGTCATTCAAACCAAGCTCTCTACTGTCTGCTCCCAGACTTTTCTACGTGGATTTATTTCTTACAGACTTTCCAAGCCTTCTCATGCTTTGTAAGAACACATCCCAATTCCTTAGTTTCTTAGTGAGGTCATTCCAGTCTGTCACATGAATGTCTCTTTTCCAAGGTGCCTCTTTGCTCACAGCAGGTACTCAGCATTCATGTTGACTCATGTTGAAGTCAAAGAGAACTTTGGTTTCTCTCTCCTGTCTTCCAGCTATTCCTTTGGCTTCCATCTTCTCTAGGGATATTAGGCTCCTGTTCTTTTGGCTAGGGCTTGGTATGTAGGTGCCCTAACTACGAAGACTTCCCCAATGTTTCATTTAGACTATCATGTGAAAACTCTCTAAGATAAAGGAACACAACAGTCTGCAATAAGTGCATCATATTTCACATTGTGTATTTCAGGGCTTCCTTTATTAATTTTTCACTTATCAACTTTCTTACTTAAAGTTTCTGTTCCTGTGATAAAACATCACAACTATAAGAAACCGGGGAAGAAAGGGTTTGTTTGGCTTGCAACTCTCAGTTTATACTCCATCACTGAGGGAACTTGGGGCAGGAACATGGAGGAAGGTACTGAAGCAGAAGCCATGGAGGAATCCCACTGGCTTGTTATGGTTTGCTCAGCTTGCTTTCCTACACAACTCAGAACCACTTGTCCAGGAGTTGCAACCCTGACACATACATACTGTGGGCCTGGCCTGATCAAGAAAATACCCTACATACTCACCTACAGGCAATCTGAGGGAGACAATTTCTCAATTGAGGTTTGTACTCCCAAATAACTGCAGCTTGTGCCAAGTTGACAAAACCATGGCCAAAGCATCAAGATTTTCAGAAGTTGACACAGACAAAGAAACAGAGCATGTTCAAGATCATGAACTTGCTAAATGGCAGAGCCAGGAACTGGAAGCAGGCTAACTCAGTCTCCCTCATCCTCTTCTTTTTCTAAATATTCACTCAACTATTAACCAGCATGAAGTCTGAGGAGAACATAGAGTGCTCCATGTTGCCTTGTCATGCCTCATAACTTGCCTTGCTCTGTGTTTGTGACTGAAGAAAGCTGAATTAATGTTTAATACAAGTTTATAAGATCATCGAAGACAATTTTCATGGTAAAAAATATCACTCTAGTTTCTCCTGCCCTGCTAGAAAAAAAAAACTGGGAGAAGAGCATGATTTTCACAATATTTTCTGTATGACATTTACCTTAAATTAAATATTGCAGATAGATAGGATTATTAGGCACATAGGAATCTATATTAGAATGTATCTAAGAGTTATTGTGGATACACTGGGACTGATGTAAATCATTCTTTCTTCTTCTCTCTTTCTTTTGCTATCTTGGAGGCAAAGTCTAGCTATGCTAATCAGACTTGCCTCAAACTCCCTTTCTATCCCAGGTTGGCCTGGATTCTCCATCCTCTAGCACCAGCATCCCAAGTGCTAGGGTAATTGCCATGTGTTGCCATACCCAGCTCAAGCCTTGTTCTTTAATTTCGGTGTTGACTTCTTGAAGCACTGTAAGACTCAAGTGTGTTGTTAATTTTCTCAAGCCCATGATGCTTGTATTTGCATTTTTAGCTGGACTGGGTCACACTCCAGGCTGCAGCAGTCACCTGAGCTTTCTTGGGAGGTGTGTACTAGACTGGGCTGCATAAGGGTACAATGTGCAGGATTGAGGTGGTGGTGGGCAAAAAGGAGACTTCAGCAGGCTTCATTTCACTGCATAGGCATAATCAAGTCAGAATATTAATGTGGTAATTGCTTCCCCCTTTGTGTTTACAGAGAGAGAGAAACAGCTGGGGCGGTTGACATCTGAAACAGGAGCCGCTGATCGATCGTTACTTGCACAGCAGATGGGCTTGGGTTATGAATAAGCAGCAAATGTGAAAAAGAGATTCATGGGGTTGAGCCAGGCTTGCTTCATGCAAAAATGGTTAACCCTTCCTGCTTGCCATTGGCCCAGGGTAGCTAGACTGCTTTTATTCTATTATGGTCAGAGACCTAAATGTTGTAAAGAACACTGTGTGGTAAAGAACAGAATAAGACTATACTGAGAACATACACATGCAGATCTGAGGCATGCCTAAGGATCATTAGATCGAAGCACAACCCTGACTGTATTATGGGTGAATGGCAATGAAGTCCCTCTACCTGTATTTATATTCTTAACAGGTGCAGAAATCGATGTCTCAAAACAGCAAGCTTTAAGAGAACTAGGGAGTCCATACAAAGGGATCCTGGGCATAATGTGGTTTGAGAGCTATTAACAAAACAAACAAACAAACAAACAAACAGACAGACAGACAAACAAACAGCACTTATCCCTAGTATCTCTGGAGCACAGCCCCCATTAATGCTTACTGTTGTGTATTTAGGAGAGCCTTTCTTCATGTTATGTAACTGATGGAAGCTCAATAAGACGCAGTGTCCTTGAGAGGGGTGACTTGTTGCCTGTTGAAGTATTAGTACATAAGATTCTTTCCAAATTTCATTTTCCAAGCTTGCAGAAAATAAAAACAACTCCCTATGAATTAGGACAAAGGATGGAGGAGAGTTTAAAGTGGGAGAGGGGGTGCCCTTAGGTCACAGGCTTCTGGTTTTCCATGGCCTTGAGAATCTTGACCTTGAAGCATGCAACTTCATCCAGCTGGGAGATTCTTACTTATTTGAAAAAAGTCAAAACAATCTCAGGTGCAATGACTAGGTCGTAGACAGGTACGCAGATTAAGCATAACAAAGATTATGGAAGCGTTTTAACAAGTTTTGAGACAATACCAAGCATCAGATAGCAGTGGTGTGGAGAGGGTGGGTGGAGTGCTGGTGGACAGAAGGAGTTCTTACAGTGGGAGGCATGTGCCTTTCAAAAATTACAAAGTGCTGAGGAGAGGGGGAAACAGGGCAGAGTTGAGCCTCTGTATAGATAAAGAAGCCAGAGCTCCATACTCAACACATAGGAGACACACACCCGACAACCACTACTGGTTAGAGAGGGAGCTCCTTCTACCAAATTTGTATTTCTGCTTTAATATTTGGAATATTCTAGCTTCATCCTGGGGGCAGCATTTGCTTCCTTCCAAGGCTACTGCAGGTACAGAATATTCAAAAGCCTTTCAGGGTTAAAATGGAACAAAACAAAAAGGGGAAAGCTGAAGACAAACGGGAGAGAGTGACAAGTCCCACAGTCCCAAGCAGAATAGACAGGATTTCCAGATGGGCCGTGGGGCGGGTGAAGGAGGAACGAAGCTCTTTAAAACTCACCTTGTAATTTGATTGTTCTTATGGTTGCTCTTGGGGGTAGGGGCCCTTAAGGGGTGATAGTGCCATTCACTCAGAAGGATTCATGTGTTTTAAGAGTGCATTCTCCCCTTTAACATATGAAGGAGGTTGTTTATAAATCAGAGCTGTTGCTCATAGTTAGTCTTTTACACCTCCCTACTTGCTTTTCTGCTTCCTACTGTGAATGAAGCAGTGTGAGGCCTCTCTCTCTAAAAGTGAAGAAAATATGGAAGACATGCTTGAGATTGTCACAGCATCCCAAGATGTGGTGCAGTTAAAACCTCTGTACTTCACTGGTCACACAATCTCATGTACTTTGTTAACACCAATGAAAATGGATTAAATTTTAAACTCCTTACTTCATGGCATCACAGAACTGACTTCTGATTTCTATATATTCTAAAGTTAAAGTTTTTCTCCTTTATTTATTTTCCCTTCTTTCCTTTTGTTTTTTCTTCTTTACAGTATATACCTTTGTGTTTCTTCTTGTGACTGCCAGTGTAGTGCCAAAGACTCTCAATCAAGTCTTAAGGTTATCTCAGGATGTGTGTGCATCCTTACAGTCAATTCCAACTAGCCTCCATTCACCTAGTATCACCCCTCTCCTGTTTTGGTCACTCCAATGTCACTTCTGTGATTAGCCCTGATATGTCATAAGAACCAATTTTACCTCTGAGGTGGTAGCTTTAGAGTCCTGAAGCCTAGATATGTAGTGAGTTTTACCAAAGCCTTTTAAGAATTAGAAATCTTGAAGGGATTGAAAATAGTCTCCTCATCTTATTTTTCAGCTACACTAAGATGAGAGAGGAGCAAGCCACACCTTTGACAATTTAAGTTAGTTAGACTACTTAGCAAAGCCCACATTGGAAAGTGCTTCTTCAGAACTGGGCAAAACATGATTCCTAGAATGCCAACCCTGTAGTCCTGAATGAAGCAGTGATGAACAGAAACCTCATTCATGAAACAAAGGGTTTTATCATGTAGTTATACTAGCTGGCCAGGGATGGTTTTGGGGATCCAAGAGAGCTCTCTTGGTGATCAGTGAACAAGAAGACTGGGGGAAAGGTTTGATTAGCAGAATAACCTTTACTGGATAGTGACTCATTCAACTGTCAATTGTTATTTGAAAAGTTTAAAGTCAGGTACTGCTGTGGATATCGCTCTGTATGCTGTGAATGTGTTGTTCTGATTGGTTAATAAATAAAGTGCTGATTGCCCAGTAGCCAGGCAGGAATTATAGGTGGGACAAAGAGAGAGGAGAATTCTGGGAACAGGAAGGCTGAGTCAGGAGATGCTGCCAGCCTCTGCCATGAGAAGCAAGATGTAAAGATACCGGTAAGCCAAGAGCCACATGGCAAGGTATAGATTTATAGAAATGAGTTAATTTAAGATATGAGAACTAGATAGCAAGAAGTCTGAGCCATTAGGTCAAACAGTTTAAATAATATAAGAGTCTGTGTGTTTATTTTATAAGTGGGCTGCGGCACTGCCGGAGCTTGGAAGGAGCTGGAGAGAAACTCTCCAGGTACAAGCAACTGACCTTACCTTCTGGTGATGTCCACAGCTTTCCTGTTCAGACAGTACAGAAACCCTGTGGAGAGGGTGAGAGAGATTTGTCCTGACTGCAGGCCAGGCAGGACACAGGAAAACTTCAGCTACAAGGTACCTAATCTTGGGCTCCAGAAATAGAAAGTAGAAACAATATTACAATGGTAGGATGCTTGATGGCACTCTCCTACAATCCCCCAATAGGGAAAATCAGAAGAATCATGTGTTCCAGGCCAGGATGAGCTCCACAGTGATGCTGCCTCTACAAACAAACAAAATTGGTGAGCCTTTGAGCAGAGACAATCACAAGCTCTTGACTTGGGGAATGTCAAATATAAGTCATCAAAGTCAGGCTTTTGACATAGAAGGTGACGTTTCAATTCTGGTATAATGGTCCTTTTACTTGGTATATTTTAAGTGACCACACCGAAAAAGTCCTGCAAAGTACCATCTGAGTCTTGTCATTTGAAACAGCCGGGTGTTGGTGGCACATGCCTTTAATCCCAGCACTCGGGAGGCAGAGGCAGGCAGATCTCTGTGAGTTCGAGGCCAGCCTGGTTTATAGAGCGAGATCCAGGACAGGCACCAAAACTACACAGGGAAACCCTGTCTCAAAAAGACAAAAAAAAAAAAAAAAAAAAAAATGCCTAAGACTCTGACTTAGGTTTCATTATCAATGGAGGAAAGTGTCCCATCTCTGCCTTCCTGAGTGAAAGTCAGGATTAGCAGTCTGCCAAACAGGCTGTCCTGGAAAAGAGTCCCTTGTTTCCTTTTTGACATCTGTGACTAAAGTTTACAGAAGGAAGTAATGGCTTCAGATGGACTGAATGCAAAGTAAGAGCTGGTCAAATCCTCTCCTTATTCTCAGTATGCAAACATACCACCAATGCCAGGGAGCAAGAAACTTTGGGCTTAAAGGATGATTAAAGAATTGTTCCTTAACTGAGGATGCCGTAGTCCCTGTATATCTAGCCAGGTGAAATAAATAGTAAGCCTAGAGTTACCTAAGATATACACTCTGAACAGTCTCTAGTTGGGAATGCCTTGACAAGCAGCCAGAAGGCTTCCCTTCTCCTGCCCCTCCTCATTCCCACAAAGGACAAAGTTCAGACTGTTGCTTCAGGTGAGTGCTGTTCTGGGAAAACAAGGAAAGCAAACAAATACTGCTGTGTGGTTGACTAGTTCCCAGGCTCCATTTCAAAGGCAGTCCCCTATGGCATTGTTTGCTTCTGGTTTTCCCAGCATAGGTTTTTGATATCACACAGACCTATTCTGAGATTTCCAAGGAGAGGAGCATTTAGTTTACAATTTGAAGCAAAGAATTTCCACTTTTTTTTTTTTTAAGGGAATATGTTACCTGTCTAGCAGGTATGTGTAAAAGTCCCTGGTTGTGTTAGATGCTGAGGGTACATGAGAAAATTCACATGCTGTGGCTTTAAAAAGGACCTATCACAATGGCTTTTCTGAGACAAATTAGTGACAATATTTGTCTGTGATTCATGTATAGCATCCTTACTGGGACAACCTTCCTCTTTCTCAGCTTAGGATGTGGAAGGAGAAGGCCAGAGCATTAGGGAATTGTTTATTAGGGTAGATTTGAAAGCATGAAATGAATTTTAGAGCAATTAAATATTACACTGTAATACTCTCTGGGTCATTGACAGGCATGTTGGAATTTTTAAAACTCGACCCCCCCCCATTTCTACCATCATGAACGTGGTCAGTTGGTCAGGAGGACCTCTCCTGTTCTAGCTGGGGTGACTAGTAAAGCAGTTAGGCTTACTCCATTGTGAAGGAAACAAGAAAATCTACCTTTAATCACAAGGTAGAAAATTCAAGGAAGTTTTGAACACTGGCAAACACACGAAGGAATGAAATCCAAAGGATGCCCTCCAAGAGGGGGATGAAGGATGGAAGGATTAGTATTTGGGCTTTGGGTCCAGACTGAGCACCATGGTTGGGCATCATGAATAACCCCTTGGTGTTCATGAAGGAGGTCCCCTTCCCTGCCTTCTACTTCCATCATTGTGACTAACCCTTGGCATCTGGAGATCTAAGTATGGCTCAGAAATCACAGCCAGGAAGGTAGGAACAACATACAGACTACACAACAGATTTCAACCACCCAGGGCTATTTGCCTTTTGTAAACAGAGCGAGGGCTGCCTCGGTCTGAGGTCTTAAACAGTTCCTATAGGAAAAATCACCCCACAGGCAATGGTACATGCCTAATGACCAGCTAACCATAGATGCATTACCCATGACACATGAAATGCCACTATTAGCAAACCTTGCTGTTTAAAAAATATAATCCACGTAAATATGTAAGTATAGTAAAATCCTTTCTTCTGTTTAACAGTCCCATTTCTTTTTTTTTTTTTTTTGTTTTGTTTTGTTTTTCGAGACAGGGTTTCTCTGTGTAGCTTTGCGCCTTTCCTGGAACTCACTTGGTAGCCCAGGCTGGCCTCAAACTCACAGAGATCCGCCTGGCTCTGCCTCCCGAGTGCTGGGATTAAAGGCGTGCACCACCACCGCCCAGCTAACAGTCCCCTTTCTTACCCAACCCTGTAGCACATGCTGAACAAGACCCACACAGTAGCCTTCAGGTTAGTCTGAAGAACCTACCAGCAGCTCAGCACAGCACAACAATGATTTAAGCCATTTTGAGATATGACTAGCAATAGCCAGCAGGGCATGGCTTCTCTTTGCATGCACAGGACTTGGACTGGAGTGACAGACTTCACCTGTGTATCCAACATGAGAATTTCTCACCTTCTGTTGTTATCAATAAATGATTCATAACCACAAAGGAATGCATTGCTAATTGTATGGCCAGGCAGCAGAGCAACTTGGATGGAAGCCTCTGACCTGAGTGTGTCCTGATCATGTTTATCTAGAGTGAATTGCAACCTGGGAAAAGGGAGGCAATCATCTGGGAGGTAGAGACAGTCACAGAGTTAGCAACATGCTCCTACTATGCCAGTGGCATTCAGGGTGCCTCTACTGTTCCAGGGATGCAAGGGAAATCAGCAGAGCACATGTCTAGAGTGTTTGCAGTATGCTGGGCTCTGTTTCAAGGGCTTTCTGTGGATGTTTCTCAGAATCACAACTTGCAGGCTATCAAGTCAAGGCTTAGGAAGTATCTACATGTAATGGCTGGATACCCTATAGGGTAGTTCCTACTTTGTCAGGTATTGTAAGAGAGTAAAAGTAAAAGAATGACTTTTTTTTCAAAGTTACATACTTTAATTTTTCTCCCCTACATATTTTCTAAGAAAGGTTACCAAAAGGCTCATTATAGAAAAAGAATAAACCATGCTTTCTCCTTCACATAGCTAAGAGTACAAAAAGAATCTTACATAAACACCCATGTACAATTAAACAAGGAGGTCCTGTTTCAAAATATATCTAAAAATATCTTTTGAATGTGTACACTAATTTTAGATAATGCATATAAAATTAAAACAATTTGTATAAAGAACATTGGGAATAATAGCAATTAACATAATTATATGTATTCAATGTATTGTTTAAAGATTTCAAAAGTCCTGGCAATTTTAGTTGTCCTATCAATAGTCAAAGTCCAAATGGTTAATGACAAATTTGCCTTTCACTTTTCTTTTGGATTTTCACTTAAAAAGAAAAAAAAACACAAAGAAAAATTAATAGCAAGGAGAACCTATAATTCTGTTGCCTATCTTCAATAAATAATATTTAAAATTTATAATTTTAAAGTTTGTCAGAAAATATTTTTGTGATTTTTAAAAATAAAATTGATTTATAATTATTTATTTAGTTAGGGTTGTCTATTAAGAAATAAATTTGATATTTGTTTTACTTTCTTTCCCTATTTGAACTTATCTTTATTTTTCCAGAAGTGTTTCAGATTTAGGACACATAGCCTCTACAATATGTCCCTTGACTTTCTCATTTTTGCTACTAATATTAAATTCAGAATATTTGTATATTTTCATATATTTAAATATTTTATAAATAAAACTCTACTTCTTATCCTACCAAAACATTTTGTCAATTCATCAAGCACTTCCATCAAATAATTATATAAATTCATTGAACAATCATTTAACGACTCCATCCAGTCAATTTGCAAAAGATTTGTTTTTAATTTATACATATGAGTGCTTTGACTGTATGGAAGTATGTGTACCATATGAGTACAGTGTCTGCAGAGGCCAGAAGAAGGTACTGAAATCTCTGGAGTTACAGATAGTTATGAGCCTTTATGTGGATCCTTAAAACCAAACAAGATCCTTTGCAAGAACAGCAAGTGTTTTTAACCACAGAGCCATCTCTTCAGTCCCTTACTGATTAATTTTCATGCCAGTGCTAAATCATTTGTATTATTGCTACATTAAAATACATATTAAGACCTTTTAGAATAAGTCTTCACTGTTTGCATGTACACTTTCATCCATGAACTTCAGGGTTACTTTTTCAATTTCCAATAACAAAAGAAGAAAATGACCCTGTCAGGAATTGAACATGTATCAAAGTATCAAATCTATAAATTACCTATCTATCTACCTATTGAGTGTTGTAGCTCATTTTAATTAGAATTCCTGGAATGTTTCATCACCAAATAAATCCTCCAGCATCATAGATGCTTCTGATTGTGATAAGGAAGTAGCCATCCATTTTTGCTTAGGTCTTTGCTGTTGGAGTCTGTCCAATGCATTTTCAACATCCATTGAGATGATCGTATGGTTTTCTCATTACTGTCTTATCTGGACTCTCACTCCAGTTAAATTAATCTGTTTGCTCATTTCAAAATTTTATGCTTTGTATAAATCACTCTCTTTACTGGATAGTGTTCTGTATCAGGCAAGATTTCTATGTAAAAATGAGAGAAAACAAAACAAAACAAAACACGTGCACCATCTAAAACAGAAGAGGAAACACAAAAGACCATTTAATTGAGAAATCCAAAAAAAAGTTGGTTTGGGCCCCAAAAGGGTGTCTCAGGATGCACTTTTGTTCTCCTTCCTTCTGGAAACTTGGCATTTGTCTCTCTAGAAGACATTCTCCCTGATCATCTTTGACATCCTGTTGGCTAGAAGGCATGATCTCTACATCTCCCCCTCTTAGAGTTGCTCTAACGTAGATAATTGAGGGCAGCCTTCCTTTTCTTTCTAAGCTATGACCTCCCCCAGAGACCTCCTTTCTTCTGCCACTATTTTTCCATCTCCACCATTTCTCATGGACATCCCACATGTTAAACAAACTTGAAACAGGTACTAGAGAATGAAGAGACTTACAGCTCAACATGATATATGCATTAATAGGATTCTCTGTCTAGAGACTTTCACTTCAAAGTGTAACCATCCTGGTAGGAATGAAGATATTCTAAGGAGACACTGTGCTCACCCCTTGGCTATTGGACTACTGAAACAACAGTCTCCGGGAAAGTAAAATTTCTCCAAGAATCCCAGCCTGCTGCCAGCCAGAGGAGAAAATTGTCTCTTAGAAAATTTTCACATGGTTCTGACAACTTGTTAAACTACCTTTCAAGACAAACTGGAGCCCCAAAAGTTAATGGGCTAGATCATTCCTTGACCAGGAACCCTTAGTCATACAGACTTCCGCCTTCTGCCTAAACCTCTGTCAGGACCCCAAAAATGATGTGAGTAGGACCTCTTTGTTCATCTTCCCAATGTGTCTACATTAAATAAATCACTTTTCTGTGCTTTTCATTATCACTTGTTTCTTTAGTTGGTCTATTCAGACAGGTAGCCAAGCCAAGGACTTCTAGGGGCCAAAGCCCTTATAACAACAATCCTGATATCAATTAAGGAGCCATGGCCAGCAGAGATACATTTTTGCATGCCAGTACTCACACGTTAACCCTGAATAAAGCAGAAAGATTTAATGATGCCATGTGCCTGTTGGAATCATTTCATTCCATGGGCTTTTTCTTACCTTTCCATTTCAGCTCCTACCAGCTGCTTTTGTCTCTGTTAGGTGAAGCAGATAAATAAGATTTTGGATTTGGTTTGGACTTCTACAAAATTTCTTGTTGGTCATCTGTCCACCTTGGACTTAACTGTCCTTCTAGTTTGGAGGCTTCCTTGAGTTTTAGTGTTCTTTTAGAAACATTTCAGCAACTGCCATTTAGTGAGCAGCTTTGTCTTTTAGAATCTTCTGAGCCATTTCAGTTCTGTTAAACTGTGTGGTGATCACACCATTTCTATACAGTGAGCATTTTTAGTTGAGAAGCTCTTTGGAGCAAGTTTAATCCCGTTGAACTGCTTGGATATTCACCATGTGTCAGGGAAAATAGGAATGTGTTAGTCTTTTAGGATTCTTTTGAGCTATCAGGGTTCTTTGGGACCCATTGATGTCACCATTGTGATTGTGTAGACATTAAAATGTCTGTGTGTACTGGTGTCCCTTAGGGGGAACTGCATTGAGTAGTCTTTTGTAAATTTAACAATCCTCAAAGTAGCACAGGACAACAGTAATCTGCCCTGAGGATGCCCAAGAAACTACTAGAAGCCTCTGGCAACTTCATTGTTGCTCTTTTGAGCTTTTTGTACTCTGGCATTTCTAGTCTTAGCATGGGCTGCTGACAGTGTATGTATATGTACATGTATGTCTGGGGGTGATTTTTAGATTCCATTAATGTACAAGAGCTGCTGTTTCTTTGTCTTTTTTTTCTCTGAAAAAACAAAAGCAGGTAGCTAAAATATAGGAATTTTATGGTTAATGGTAATAACTGAGACTGAAACAAACAGACAGACAGACACCTTGTTATGCAGGCTTAACCTCAGTCAGACCTGACAGCTGAGCTTCCTTTCTGGTGGAATAGTTTGGGCTGGAACTTGCAAATGTTAATTCTGGAAATGGAGGCTTAAGGAAACACACACACACCACCACCACCACCAGCAGCAGCAGCAGCAACAACAACAACAAGAAACAACAAAACAAAACAAAAACCAAAAAAAAAAAAACTCTTGTTACAGGATTAGGAAAGATACTGATCCTCTCAGTCAAGTATTTTGAAAGACAATAAGCATCTAAACGACTTTCCTTAACATCCAGTTTGTTCATGTGAAACAACAGTCAGGTCAGATGTAAGATAAACGTGTTGCTAAATTACAAAGTTTTGTATTACTACGGATTTTGATAAGAATTTCCTTTCAAAACAAGTTTTGGAAAAAGTTTTAAATCTACTTATTTTTAATAGTCAAGTATAACAGAAAATGAAAACATAAATATAATTTTGTTAATGCTCAAAAAATTTCTAAACTGGGGGTGGCAAGATGGTTCAGTGAGTATGGTCACTTGGCACCAAGCCTGAGAACCTGAGTTCAATCCCAAGGACCCACATGATGGAAGGAGATCAAAGATTAGATAAGCCTTTAACGTAGCACTCCAACCAGCATCTCTGATTATTAAAGTGTACTGGATCTCATCTAAAGAGTATATCCATAAATAAATACTTAATTCTCTAACTACTTTTCTTGTATTGTGTGTTATTGTTGGTTGTATTTAAAAAAAAACAAAACTGCCTGGACTGAGTCTACCAGGTTGATCTCAGTTCTCGGGGGAGGCTTTGCCCAGGACGAGGCAGGAATAGGGGGTAGGCTGGGGGGAAGGGGAGGGGGGCGGGAGGGGGGAGAACAAAGGAATCCGTGGCTGATATGTAGAACTGAATTGTATTGTAAAATAAAATAAAATAAAATTTAAAAAACAACAACAACAACAAAAACTTTATAAGTATTGTCTGTTAATATTATGTAGACTCGGGGCTTTGGACATAAGAACCTGAGGAGTAGTTTTGAGATGCTAGGCAATCATCCACAGGACAGAAAGCAGATGGCCTGGCCTGAGAGCCCCTCCTTCCAGAACTCCAAGTTGCATGAAATTGGCACTAAAGAGTCTTATTGGCACTAATTCCTTGTTGTCTGTCAACTGCCTCCTCACATTAGATTATCTGAGGCAGGTCTTGTCTTGGTGATAAAGGACAGCCAGGATTAAACCTTCAGCTGGTTAACTGTCAATGCCTTCCAAGAACATTGCTCAGAGACAGAGTGGGGCAGTGGCCAGGATTAAAATATAGGTATACTGTGCATGGTGGGACTTACCTATAACCCCAGCATTTGGGAGGCTGAAGCAAGATAATCATTAGTTTGAGGCCAGCCCAGACTTCACAGTTGGAGACCAGTGTCAAGAACAACAGAAATGGACTGGACTTACTGAGCTAGTCCTTTAAAAAAGCAACTAAAGGTAAGAGGTTATGGAGAAATAGCTCCTACACACACACACACACAATTCATTGACAATGATTGAATGTCATTGTCTTAGCTTCTACTTCTATTTGGTGTGTGACATGTGCATTAAGACAAAGATTGGGCAATGTAAGCATGCTGGCAGGAATTTTAAGAGACACATGTGCTCTCTCCTTAGCTATTTAGACTACTGAAGCAACACTCTCTAAGAAATCAGAATTCCCCAAAGAATCTCATGCTAGGAAAAGGAAAGGGACAAAACCCGATGACAATCAGAGAGTGCACTGGTTTCCCAGAAAAGAGATTTCACACAGTTCTTGAGAGGTGGTAAGCCACCTTGGAGGACAGACCAGAGCAACAAATCTGAGTGGGATCATGCCTTGACCAGGACTGTGTGGGATCATGCCTTGCCCAGGACTATGTGGGATCATGCCTTGACCAGGACTGTGTGGGATCATGCTTTGACCAGGACTGTGTGGGATCATGCCTTGACCATGCTTTCTATTTAGTCCTGAACTTGGTATCAGGACCCCAAAGATAGACTTAAGAAAGTAACTTGGCCTCTTCCTCCCTCTTTTGAACATTCTGCATCTAATCAATGTCTTTTCTCTTCTTCCTACCACTTCTTATTTTTCAATTGGCTTGTTGAGGATAGGAACCTGAACCTAGTTTGTTAGGGCTGCTGTGGCCCAGGCTCTTACCTAATACACCAGGTAACAAAAGGACCTTTATTGTATTGAAACATTCCTTTTAGGGCATTTTTCTGAGGCTTATAAAGGAAACCCACTCAAGGTGGAATGAGACCTGTAGACATAAGAAAAGTCAATCAGGGCTAAAAATGTTAGAGCCCCTTGCAAAAATTTTGTAAAGGTTAAAGATTAAAATGCATATAGCAAACAGCATTTTTGATACATTCATAAGTAAACAAATCCATTCAATAGACCAAGGGAAGAAGGCTGTAGATAGTGAATGTTGAAACTATGCTTTGAAGGTAATGGGTTTGTCATTGGCAGCTGTGACTACCCAGGAAGGGCTTGCCAGTGAAATGTAGATGGTGAGAATATTGGAGTTTTGTGGTTTTGGGCAGGGTTCAGGCCAGCCATTCAGACGCGGTTTGATGCCTAGAGGCTGTGAGTGAGGAAAGAGGGCAGGGCAGGGAGAGTCACCAGGTAAGTTTGTCATGGTTCCCAGCAGGGTTTGGCTGCTCAGGCTTTAGCAGTTTTAACTGCCTCAGTCTGGTGCTTTTCAAACCAACATCGAGAAGGACATTCCTTCCTTGTTTGTCTTGCACTGAAACCAGGAGAGGGATTTGGTAGCTTCCACAAGCAAGGGAACCAGTAAACATTCTGAATGCACTTAGTTCTCTTCTTTCCTTCATCTTTTGTCTCTGCTTTCCTTTCCTGAAGTCTAGTTACACCTCAAAAAGTCACTACGCATAGCATCAAGTATTCTATCTTGTGGGCAAAGTATACTTACCAACCAATTTGGTAATTTGTCTTTTCAACAGTGAAAGTGTAGAGTGAAGGAAAGTGGGCATCCTCCACGTCACACTACGCTACTTTAAAAGAATATCTTGTTTTAATTCCATACCGTTTTTAAACTGATAATTTAACAACCAGCTATGTATTGTCCTCTCCTATAGAAGGGAAGAATACAATGTAATTTTTCTTAGTAAGTCAAAAATAGATGGTCTTTTGAACTAGAACACCATTCATTTAAAATGGCAATTCTATATTTTATGATCTACTTGACTGATTTATTTTTTTCCTCACGCTTGTTAATGAACAGATACCATAATTGTTATTAACTATTTAGGTAATAGGTGGTAGGGGAATAATCAAGCCATCTTACTTCTGAATTATTATCCCCTCACCAGTGAATTGCTGTCCCTACCTACCAATAATTGTGAGTTGAATATGCTCAATGTCTGAATTCATATAGTAAATCATCTTTTATATCCTTTCTCTCTATATCTCTTCCTCCCTCTCCTTTCCTCTTCCCCTCCCTCCCTCTTTCATAACATGATCACAATGTCTGAGATGTGTTTTGTTATTAGATTCCCACAGGTGTTTTGAGATATCAGGTGCCATTGTCATAATAAATTTCAGAAGATGTAGAAATGGATTGTAGATTTCTTCTTCATTTAGCAAGTCTCTAAGAAAGTATTAAAAGATTAAAAGCTCATAATGTAGTGAAAGGTGATGTTTGATTAACAATATATAGAAATTGACCTTTTTTTAAGCAATAAACTCATATTCTATCTTCACTGAGACAACAACATTTGTACAATTCCAAGTGGAAGACACTAGGATTCACAATCTTCAGAGCACAGCTCCCAAGTACAGCATAGACAAATCTCAGCAGAAGGAGATTTATTTTGGAAAAATATTATTCAGTAATGCAATATCAACATATCTGAGAAAAATGGCATTTTATTAATGCAAACTCAATACAGTTAATCAAAGTTATCCTACTGATCAGTGGTACCCAGAAGACACAGGGATTCTCAGCCTATGACTTCGCCAACTCTTTGGTTGTCAGGCATAAAGGGAAGACAGAAAGGAAGAAACAGAAAGTCTATCCAGATTCTTTTAAATATGGAAATAAATAGAAGGTTATATTTCCCCACTAGGGTTGTTAACCTTTCTGGATCTGGCAGCAAGAAAGACTGTGTGCTATGTTGTTTTCCTATGAAGAGACATGCATTGAATGTTTGTGTATCTGTGTGTACCCTGAACTGTTGCAAGTGGAAGAGACATGTATTGAATGTTTGTGTATCTGTGTGTTCCCCAACAGTTGCAAGTGGTTTGTTTTGCTATGATGGCATTACAGAGTAAATTACTGCTCAAAGATTACTTATAGGCAGTGGTTGGACCTGATGGTTTCTCTTCCTTGTCTGAGCGATGGACCCTTGGATATCAAATTTCCTGTCTGGACTGTTGTCCCATGAAACTGCTTGATTCTAGTAAATGCAGAGTTTGGCAGTCCTTGATGGAGTATATTTATGAGTTAAGTCTAAATGAATCCTAAACATATGGATAGAATTTCCCTTGAAATATCTAAATTAACGGTGGAAAACACTTTAAAAAATGCATTGGAGACTTGCTGCTTCTCAAGCCAACACTGAAGTTATAGCAATTTTCTCCTAATCAGCAGAACTCCAAACTTGCCCCTGGTGTATCATACTTGAAGGTCACCATTTTGACTTTCATGGTTCCTGTACCCCTAGTGAGCCATAGCTCAAGCTGTGAGCACTTTATATAGTGACACCCTCCTTGTCTCCTCCAAGATCCTATCATATCCAAGTCTTAAGCACAATTAATACCAAATGCATAGGAATAAATGAGATCCAGGAAGCCATCAAATAGAAGCCACTCTATGGCAGAACAAGCATCTCATTGACTTTCACCCCCACAGTCCTGAGCCATAATGGATTTATTGTCTTATTTTGCTGAAGAAAAAGCAAACATGGAAAACTATCTGTCACTACAGGTTCTTCATTTTACAGATAAACTTAAATATATAACAATTATATGATCTTGGCATTATTTCTCTACTAATCATGTTGACATTTTTGACATTCTCATAGAAATAATTTTAAATAAAGATACTTCAAATGAAGTTGTACCCTTCTTATTCTTGTCCTCTTTCTTCTACAGATTAGGTAAATTTCTTTTATAGCCTCTCAAATTGTTATGAATATGAATATGAATGAGATTACTTTTTAACTCATCACACATTTTCCACCTTGGCTAGAAAGAACATTTTTTCTTATACTCCCAGTGATTATACTAGTTTATCTCCCCACCCCTACAAAAGCACAACAATTTCCTCTTTAACTTTGACCTTAGTATTTAAATGAACCTCAGACTTCTCTACCAGGGAGCTGAAATTTGGGGCCTGGCATCTGGTGACACACTGTGTAGATCACCAAAGAGACTGGTTTCCTCTCCATCAGAAAGGGTGGTTTTCTTCAACCTGGTGCTTCCTTACTTCAGTCCACAGAGCCATCATAAGCCAATGTTGTTGACTTCTTATCATGTGTATGCTTATCAGAATTCAAACCTGCAACAGTGTCTCTGGAGAAAATGTTCCTTCTTGTTAATGCTCTGATTAAGGATTGTAACTGGCACAAGATGTGTCAAGATCTATCACTGCAACATTCCTGATGCTATAAATAGTTCTCTCTTACTTCATGAGCTGGGAACACCTTCATTTAGTGACATTTTCACTACAATCACAAAGGATATTGACTTTCATTCTTTTATAGTTGGCACATATCACACATGAGTGCCTTCATCCAGAAAAATCTTTCAACAAGCTTTGAGGGATGGCATACGGCTATAATCCCAGCACTGGGGGTAGAGGCAGCAAGACTGAGTTCAAAGCCAGCCAGAGCATGAAGTGAGATTCTGTTTCTGAAACAAAACAAACAGAAGAGAAGTCAGTGCTTCTGACAGACTGAAAGAACTCCAGCCAAATAAAACCCAGTTGTCCAGCATTAAGGGCTGGCATCCTTTACTTTTTTGTTGTTGTTTTCAGTTTTTTAAACTCTAATCTTGACACTTAAAGCCTTTGTAGCTCTACAAACATGAGTTTGGATAAGCATGTTTTTAATAGACTGAAATTGTAAAAAAAAAATAAAATAAAAATTGAGATCAAACAGCATCTCATTGTTCCCTTCTGTGTCACCATTATTTCTGTCTAGATTTTATCCTGGCCAACCTTGCATGGGGGGAGCTGGGAAATGTTGGAACAGATGATGTCTTTGTGGTGTGTTTCCAATGATCTTCAAGTAACAGTTCAGACTTCAGTCTGGAACAAAGCAATACTTCTCCCAAGTCAGTGAGCTTCCCCAGAGATTGGGTTAGCAGGAAGAAGTCCACTTAAATGGAGATGTTAAGTGAATGGTGCCTGTTTCAGGCATATCTGTTATGCACAGCCACCTCCTCCTTCTGTCTCCATCCTCTAGGCTCTTGGGACCAGACCTCCCAGTGTCCTGAATCCCTGGCTTACCCCCCTCGGCCTTCAATCTGTGTAGTGGGTAGCCATTCCAGCTTTGTTCTGGAAGTTCCAACCCCCATTGAGACTTCGGCAACTGTCACGCCTACAAGGCGGGGCCAAGGGAGGCGCCTGGGGTCCCGAGATCCGGATCGGGGAACGGCTCTCTTGGTTCCAGGACGCTGGATGGTGGAGGTAGACAGAGGAGAGCTCCAGAGAACACCGCTGGACTGTGATACACCTTCCCCAGACCCCGCGACCTACCTATCCCTTAATTTGTAAGTTACGCCATTAAATAAATCTCCTTTTAACTACGTGGAGTGACCTTAATAATTTCACCAATATCTGGCGCCCAACGTGGGGCACGAACCCACGACCCTGAGATTAAGAGTCTCATGCTCTACCGACTGAGCTAGCCGGGCTGGTGTGGGACAGAAGGAAACCAATAAAAAGGGACCATTGTCTTCTAGATTCTAATTCTCTCCATGCTTACTCTTGATTTCTCAGAATCCTTTTTTACATGCTATGTCCTCTTTAAATCCAAATCTTCCATTTTGATAACAAATAGGTTTTTCTAATAGCAATCTCAGAAGTCTCCAGAAGGAAGATGGGGCCCCAACAACAACTCTACCCAATCCAGAATGATGCCATGGTAATCATCATCATACTACACTTCTTACCAGAATTTCAGACAATCTTACCCATTACTCTAAGACTTGCTGCAGAACCTACAGTTAGTCTAACTGAAATTTAACTATCTGCGCTTTCTCACAGTACCCAACAGAGATAACATCACCCCCTAAACAGCAGGAAGCAATTCTAAGAAAACGACGCCCCTTCTCCCTTAGGTTTCATAATTCTCAGGGTTATGGATGATGGTTATAGGGTTGGGGGTGGAAGGAAATATTAAACTCAGTACTCCCAAAAAAAAAAAAAAAAAAAAAAGGAAAAGAAGAAATGGAATGGATACGTATAAGACATTATGGTAGATTATTGTGTATACTAGTAAACAAATTTAGTAAAATAGCAGCCTTAAATAATTTGCACTGTAATTTGCACTGTTATGGATTCTTATATGTTGATACAAATGTAAACTATTTTTATATTCCTGTTTAAGATAATTTGTATATTGATACAAATACAGAACTATACTTGGTATAATGTACATATATTTCTACTCTTATTTGAAATGTTTGTATATTGATACAAATGTAAATTTATATCTGTCATACTTTATGTATGTTCTACTTCTGTTTAGGATATTCGGTATATTCATATATATTTAAGATTATTGTCATATTGTATATCACACTATACACTCCTACCTCTGTTATAACATCTTGTGTATTGTCACAACTTTGAAGTCATCGTTCTTTACCATACACTTGCTTATAGACTGTCTACCTTGTTTACGTGAAGCCTTAGTCCTTAGGTTATTTCAGTAGATAAGACTTGTAGATTTATAGTCACCTATGCTTGTTATCTCTATAGTTACGTTAGTCAGGTTATACAGATTTACAGATACATAGGTCAGATGGACAGGTAATCTTCAAACACTTCATAGACCTAGAGAATATGGCATTTAAATAACTTAGAATTCTGTTGATGCGAGACACAATTGCTCCTGGCTGCACCAATTTGATCCCGAGAGAATGTTGGGCTTCTAGACATTTCCATTTGGAAGTTTGTCTTCTTGGCACAAAATGGCCTACTGGGCAAAGAACTGCCCTTGCCTCGACAGCTGACAGTACAAATGCAATGCTATCCTTTCTGGACAAGCGGGTCACAAGGAAAGCGACCACTGTACTCTGCCAAGACAGGGTAAGATGGTCTTTCAGAATTCCTGCTTCTGAAAATGGTCTGTCAGATACTTTAGGCCTGTAGCCAATTTGAATGCACCAACAATGCTGAGAAACATTAGGTGATTGTCCAGGCTGCCAGCTGTCTCGGTCTACTCTCGCAAGATTCCCGAAAGTTGCTTGCATCCATCTACCATTTCTCAGGTACCATTATATTCCTTCTCAGGTCTTTGATGGGATTGAAGACTAGCAGTTATAGTTACAACTTAGTAGATAGAACATATTAAGTATTAGAGTCAGGTTCTTTAGGGTAGGACACCTTTTGGAATGATCTTTGTAACATGCCATTTATCTATGCTCTATACTTCTCTGGATTTTAATATGTGTTTCTTGCTTGATATTGTTTGCATTGGAAGTAGTTCCATCTTATCTAGGTCATTATCCCTCATTATTCCTGGACAATATTTGATAACCATTCCTTTGTATATAGTCTTGTATTAGGTTAGAACTTTCTTATTTAGACAAAAAGGGGGAGATGTAGTGGGTAGCCATTCCAGCTTTGTTCTGGAAGTTCCAACCCCCATTGAGACTTCGGCAACTGTCACGCCTACAAGGCGGGGCCAAGGGAGGCGCCTGGGGTCCCGAGATCCGGATCGGGGAACGGCTCTCTTGGTTCCAGGACGCTGGATGGTGGAGGTAGACAGAGGAGAGCTCCAGAGAACACCGCTGGACTGTGATACACCTTCCCCAGACCCCGCGACCTACCTATCCCTTAATTTGTAAGTTACGCCATTAAATAAATCTCCTTTTAACTACGTGGAGTGACCTTAATAATTTCACCAATAAATCTGGTCTGATCTTGATCTATGTCTGGAAGGAGCAGTGCGAATCTCCATTATGTATTAAATATGCAAGCTCTGGTTGCTCATCCATGTCTCTCCATTAGTCAGTGGGCACCAACTGTTAGTGGCAACCTGTTCTCAACAAGTGTTTCTGGGCAAAATAGAAGTAAGTTTTCTTAAAATAGGACTATTTTTCCCATTTTTATTTTACATGAAATATGATACTGAGTCCCAGTGAAATGTAAATTTTACCTCCTTTGTTCAAAGCACATAGTATGCCTGTCTATGTATGACTTGTTTGAATTAATAGCTCTAAAGTGCCTTAATTTGCTCAATATGTGAATGACTATTAATTGCACTTTTGTGTTTATTTGTGATTATTAGTTGCGTTTTCTGTGTACATGCACATAGAAGCCACATGTCAAAGTCAGCATCTTCCATGATTGTTCACTGTAGTGGGTAGCCATTCCAGCTTTGATCTGGAAGTTCCAACCCCCATTGAGACTTCGGCAACTGTCACGCCTACAAGGCGGGGCCAAGGGAGATGCCTGGAGACCTGAGATCTGGATGGGCCTGTGCTCTCTCTCGGTTCCAGGACCCTGGACGGTGGAGGTGGGCTAAGCAGAGCTCCAGAGAATACCACTGGACTGCGATACACCTTCCCCAGACCCTGCGACCTACCTATCCCTTAATTTGATAATGGAAATACTCATCTTCCAAAAATCATAAGGCCTTGGACATCCGGATGTTTACAGCAGAAAGAAAGAATCTATTGGTACCAATCTACACATGGTAAAATCTCAATGTCTAACATCTATCTCTCTATCAATCTAGAAAAGTTGTGGTTCCAATTCAATTATAAGCCAAGCTGGCTCTGGAGATGGAATTGGCTCACGCCTTCTCTAAACCCAAGCATATTGCTAAAAGAAAATTTGAGAGATTCTTCAGTCCCATATCAGAAAAGCCTTCTGGTGTGGGACAGAAGGAAACCAATAAGTGCGGGCCCATCCAGATCTCGGGTCTCCAGGCGCCTCCCTTGGCCCCGCCTTGTAGGTGTGACAGTTGCCGAAGTCTCAGTGGGGGTTGGAACTTCCAGATCAAAGCTGGAATGGCTACCCACTACAATTCACCTCTTCACTTTAGGAGACAGGGCCTTTCTTTGAACCTAGAACTCACCACCTGCCTTAGACAGCCTTGTAGATCTCCAAGGATCTACCTCTTTCTACCCCGCAAAACCAGGGTTACAGATGCATACCTCTGCCCTTGGCTCTTACGCAAGTGCTGGGGATTCAAACTGAGGTCTTTGTGTTGTGCAGGAGGCACTGTACTACTGTTATCATCTCCCCAAACTCTAGTCCATTTTGTCTGGAGTGAGTCTCATGAATGATGTCAGCTATATCAGATTCAGAATAGTCATACATAGCAAAACAGCAGATGAAAGATTTGTGTTCTTTTCTTTCTTTTACATTTTATATGTATTTCTGAAGACTAATACTATGATCAAAATAAGCATATAGACTATTATGACATTAAATTCATAAAGGTATAGCTTAGACATTAGTACAAACTATAAAATCCCATCTGTGGTTGGTTTGGCTGTCTTAGGTTTAATTAAAGTTTGTGATAATGGAGTGATCAAATTTATTCCTTTTGTCCATTGTCATTCAAGATAACTACTTAACTATTGATTATATAACAAAAAAGTCCACTTAATTACAGCAGCCTTCATTCTAATTCGTGAGATCATATATATAGATATGAAGAAATTTATTCTTGTGTGTATGTGTATATGTGTGCATGAATATATGCATAGGTGTACCAGTGTGGGGCTACATGTGCATGTGTGTATGAATACACATGGGGGCCAATGATCAACATTATTTATTGGTCCCCAGGAGTCATTCTCCCCGTGGCACCTGAGACAGGGCTTCTCACTGGGATCCTGGGGCCATTTCTTGAAACTGTGGAAGTGAAGACTGAATTGTGTTGAAGATGACAAGAGGTTGGAGACAACGAAGTCATGGAGTATCTGTCAATAATAGTTGTAGACAGGTTGTGGAACTAGTCCGAGAGAGAGAAGTGTATTGCACTCAGCAAAGCTTGAAAGGAATAGCCATCTAAGCCCTTTGACATTGTATACAGAGCTACAGAATTTGGTGTTTTACCTGCTTGGTTTTTGGTATTGTTTTGGTCCAGTATTTCCTTATTATACCCCTGTATATTCTGGGCCATTGTATGTTGGAAGTATATAATTTACTTTTTTTTTTATTTTACAGAGTCTTGTAATTAAGAGATTGGCTTAAAGATCAGAAGAGACTTTGGACTTTTAAACAGTCTTGAGACTGAAAGACTACAGGCATTTTTAAAGTTGGACTTAATGCATAGTGCATTATGATATGGCCAGAAGCCTATTGGGCTAGGAAGTAGAATGCAGTAGTTTAAATGAAAATGGCCCCCATAGACTCATATATTTGAATGCTTAGAGGTTTTAAATGCAACTGGTGTTGGTGAAACTGTTTAGGAAGTGTATCACTGGGTTTGGGCTTTGAGTATTCTAAAGCCCATGCCATTTTCAGTTAACTCTTTTTCTGCCTCTTATTTGTGGATGAGTAGGAGCTACTGATCTAGTACCATGCCTACTGGCTTGCTGCCATGTTCCCTACCATAATAGATTCACCCTCTGAAACTATAAGATTCAATAAAACTCTTCTATAAGTTGCCTTGGTAATGGTCTCACCACAGCAACAAAAGAGTAACTAAGACAATATCTATCATCTCATGCTTTCCATGGTTTTAGAGTTTCTCTTGAGGGGCTTGGTGTTATTCGGCTATGTTTGTCTTGGTAAGTGAATTTGTTCTCTTACAGTTTTGACCTCCTATATGTCATACCACCTCTTGATATATGCTTAAAGGACTCAACATGCTACTGCACAGATACAGCCCAGCTATGTTCATTGCTTCCCTACTCACAATAGCCATGAAATGGAAACAATCTAAATGTCTTCAGTAGATTAATGAATAATGAATATGTGATATGTATAAAATGTAATACTATTCATCTATAAACAAAATGAAAGAAAAATGAAAACATGTGATTTAGCAGGTAAATAAATGGACCTAGAAAATATATTGAGTGAGGTAACTTAGATTGAGAAAGACAAACACTGAATGCTCTCTTATCTTTATTTAGTTCCTAGCTCCAAATGCTCAGATTTGAGTATGCAACATAGACTATCCCTAGAAACTAGGAATGTATAAAGGAACCATGGGTAGACTGGGGATTTGGAGTGGAAGAGCAGGATACTGGTGATATAAAGTAGAAAATAGAATAATGGGAAGAGGGCTCCAGCTGGAGAGGAAGGTAGATGGTCAATACAGAAGGAGAAAGCAGAACAAGGGATAAATAACACCAACATTGCTTGATAAAGCACCAAAAATTATTTTATTTTGTATTCACTAAAGTTATATACATACACACTATATATAACTGTGTGGTGTCCAATATTAGGTATGAAAAACTTTGATTTGAATGGTTGAGTAGGGTAGTTTAAGAGACTACCAAAACAATAAATTATTGAGGTAACACTTGATGATCTCTCAAAGGTTGAGAATGGGTCCTTATTGCCAAAAACCCTGTATACTTTGGAAATAAGACTCAGTGACTAGAGATGGATTTAACCTTAATGCCTCCTTCAAAAAATACTATACAAGCTTCCAAGGGAGTAAAACTATTAAGCAGGCCTTTTCAGCTGCAACCTATGAAACATGAAAATTGCCAGCATGGGAAGATTCGCATAAAAATACATAAGTGGCACTCACATGTTGATAGCAACCAACAACTGTCTAATTGGACTCAAGGCCCATTCAACAGGAGGAAATTATGTCTGGTACAGGAAATCTAGACAGCTTTCCAAGCCAATGAAGTCACAGATCCACTGGCACTTTGCTGGACCAGAATAATTCCTTCTTAGAGTCTAAATCTTATCCTTATACTCATAGACAATTGTGGCCATCACCCTTTCATCAAAGAAGCCCCTCTACCAAGCAAATGGAGACTATCACAAAAATCTACAAATGGTATAATGCAGAAATCAACAGATCATGTGGATCCCAGCCTCAAGGGATATATCTACATCACAGTCCATGCATCTATGGCTTAGGGAACATTGTGGAAAAGGAGGCAAAAACATTTTAAGAGTCAGAATACCAGAAAGTCTGCTATGAAACAGTCTCTTCTAGAAATGGCTGCTTCCATGAGAATAATGTCATTAAATCAATAGTTAGTAACACTGTGAAAATAAAGACTCAATAACCCTTTTTATGTGCAACCAATATCCAATTAAAAACAAGTCAGAAGAGCATCTTTTCTTTAAAACAGAAAAATAAGATTATATATTATAAATCACCTGTATATGGAGGACTTCAAGGAAAATTCCATTATAAACCATATTGTATTTTAGACAAACAATTCATTTTGTAAAAGTTCTTGCATTAGGAAATCCTAGGTTTGCTTATACATGAATGTTAGCTGTTAAGGCAAAGATAAGCAGGCTACAATCCGTATAAACACAGAGGTTATTTAAAGAGTAAGGGAGTAGGAGAGGGATAGATCTCCCTAGGAAGGAGAAATAGAATAGATAGTTATGGATGGAAATGGGGGAACAGGAACAAGAGGCTCAAACAAAGAAGGGGAAGAAAGAGGGAGCAATGGGGGGAATATGAGGAGGGACATCTAAAACTGAGGACCATTCTAGGGATCCTACAGAAACCTAGTACAATAAGATCTTCAGAAAACATATACATGTAAGAAGGCAATTTAAATGAAATTGTCAAATAATGGGGTCAGAACCTCAACTAGACATCTCTCATTACCAAATGAAGTTTTCAGTTCCAGGATGGGTTTCATCTAATTGTTTTTTTGGTCCTAGGGTCCTATGGGAACCCCCAAATAAGCTAGGCTACAGCCAAGGCTATTGGTTGATCTCCACAAACTAATACTAAGGCCCCATTGCTGAAGAAAACACCTGTACATCTCACCGAACATGGAGAAGTCGAGCTGGTACCTATCTAGAGTCTTCATCACTCCTGACTAGAGTTCATGGTACTGGAAGGTACTCCTCGGGATACCAAATTAAAAAGGTAAACACCAACTCAGCTTCAAAGCCTTCTACCACAATGGTGACCAGCCTGCAAGATACAATGGTAAAATAGTGGTACGAAGTATTGAGAATAACCAACCAATATCTTATCTGAGTTAAGGCCCACTCCATGGGATGGAGCCCATACCCAATGCTGCTTGATTGGCCAGTGCCTGAGACTAGATAGATCAGAAACTTAGAGGAAAACCAAATACTACCTTTTTGCTAAAGAATATAGCAATAAAATGACTCCTAATGGTATTTCTAGACTTAGACTTGTGCTTTGTTCAACCATCATCAGAGAAGCTTCCCTCTGCAGCAGATGGGAACAAATACCCATAGCCAGACAATATGGTGAAGACAATTCCTACACAGCTTACTGAACACAGAAAAGTCAAACTGATGCCTACCTAGAGCCATAGACTGGTGTT
This sequence comes from Peromyscus eremicus, assembly GCF_949786415.1. Classification (NCBI taxonomy): domain Eukaryota; kingdom Metazoa; phylum Chordata; class Mammalia; order Rodentia; family Cricetidae; genus Peromyscus; species Peromyscus eremicus. Next base: position 45,101,949 of record NC_081420.1, read on the forward strand.
TATGGTACTGAAAAGTACTCTGCACACTATCAAAGGAGGAAGAAAAACACCAATCCAACAGCAAACCATCAAACCCCTCCCCTCAGAGCTCAAGAAAGTCTGCAGGTCAGACAGAAAGGTGGTAAGAGCCAAAAGGGATGGGAAACTCCAAGGAAACAAGACCTAAATACAGCAGGGTGGCCGTACAAGAGATGAACCCACAGAGACTGTGGCAGCATGCAACACAGTCAGCACGAGTCTGTGCCGGATGGGATCCTGGAGCTGAGAGAAAAGTGGAAACACACTCCCATCTCTAGGCTAGAAGCTATCACCCATTGATAACCATTTGGAAATGAAAACATAGTTGTCTCAACTAGGTCTCACTTGGGGTACAAACCACTCTCAAGTGCAGACCCCAATGCCTAGCACAAAATGAACCCAATGGCATCAATGGAGGGTCTTTGTCTCATGCTATTTTGTCAAGACATTTTTTAGCCTTAATGGTCTCATATATATATATATATATATATATATATATATATATATATATATGTGTGTGTGTGTGTGTGTATATATGACCATATATATATATATATATATACACACATATATATGTGTGTGTGTGTGTGTGTGTTTGTGTGTGTGTGTGTGTGTGTATATATATATATATATATATATATATATATATATATATATATATGACCACTTTTCTCTGAACTCCAGGATCCCATCTGACACAGACTAGTGCTGACTGTGTTGCATGCTGTCAGTTCCTGTGAGTTCATATGTGCAGTCATCCTGCTGTATTTAGGTCTTGTTTCCTGGGAGATATATATATATATATACACACACATATATACATATGTATATATATATATATATATATATATATACATATGTACATATATATGACCTTTAAGGCTAAAAATAGCCATATGTATTATGGCTTCTGGTTTTGTGGGGTTTTTTTTCTTTTTTTTAATGGGATTCCTGTGTGTATGAAACCGTGTGTGTGTGTGTGTGTGTGTGTGTGTGTGTGTGTTTCTTGTGCTTTTTCTTTGTTTTTTTTTGTTCTGTTTGCTTTGCCCTGTTCTGATTTGTTTTTGCTTTATCTTACTTTATTTTATTTTATTATTATCCTTTAGATGTCTGCTTGTTTTCTAAAAGAGACAGAAAGTATGTGGATTTAATTGGGATGGGAGGTGGAGAATTCTCAGAGGAGTTGGGTGAGGGGAAACTGTAATCAGAATATGTTGTATGAAAAAGGTCTATTTTCAATAAAGAAAAATAGAAGGGGATAAAAGAGTTCCTAGGCTTATCAAGCTGGGCAGAAGGAGGGGAGACAGACACCATACAGAATAAACACCTTACGCTGTGATGATATTTGATGCTATGACAAGCTGGGCAACAGGAAAGGGAACTGGAGAGTACCAACTAGAAGAGAACTGTGCTATCCTAAGCAGCATGGCTTGGATGCTGGCAAAATAAAATATCACTAACAAGCAGCATTTGAAACTGTGACTAGAAGAAGTGAGCATTCAGGTCTTGTGGCTATCACAGGGAAAAAGATTCTAGATAGGGGGAAGAGAAAGTACAATATTCTTAAACTAAGAGAAGGAAAAAGTGTTCAGAAATATTAAGCAGGCCCACAGAGTTGGTCTGGAACAAGAAAGACAACATAGGAAATAATGTAACAGACCAAGTCAGGACTGACCCCTGCATAGCCCTTGGCTGTCTCAAGTCCCTAACTTTCGCTTGAGTGAGATGCAGTGGGGAACTGGAGATACACCCTGACTACAGCTTTTAGACCTCACACAACTTAATCATTTCAATACTCAAAATTTGATTTATTTATATTACTCAGAGTCTCAAATACTTTTCCTGCTATGAAAATTGGGGAAATTATGCTAGATTTTACTTGGTAATATCCAGTTTTCAAAACAATTTTTTAAAGGAAAGAAGTAGAATCAGTCAAATTAAATATCAGCCACATCAGAGAGTTATTAATTAGCACATTTTGACACTGGAGTAGATCTGTACATTTCAGCATTTGATGATTTCTGCTATCTTAAATCAACATTGAAAAGAAAATAGTAAATAATATTACAAACTAGCTCAATATTTGATAGATAGCTACAATACTTCAAAATAGGTATGAAATTTCACAATAACATATTTTTTCTCGTCATTAAAAATATGTATACACAAAAATAAATTTCACAAAGAAATAGGAGTCAATAAGGAGGAAATTCATGTCTCCATGTATTTTTGTGTGCCGATGTGAGATCTTATGTGGCTTCTAAACTTGATGTGTAGACTTGGTACTTATGGATAGGAAGAGGGGTAGAGACTTTCAGAAGCAGAACCTGGCGAAAGGCCTTTAGATCATTGTCTTTTAAGGGACCTAGCTTGAGTTCCCTCTATCTCTCTTACCCCATGGTTGTATGTGGGGTGGTTTTCTCTGTCATGCTTTCCCTTCATGATGTGTTGCCCAGACACAAATCCATGGGGCTAATCAATCACAAACTGAAAGCTCTAAAAGTCTATGTCAAAAGAACTATCTCTGTGTACATTGACTTTTCACATAAGGAAACACTGACAGGGACAGTGTATCTATTCATTATAGTGCAAAAGTCTGTGAAGCATACATACAGGTCAGGACTCTCTCAAGGAAAACAGTAAACAATGAGTCAAATGGATGTATACTACAAATATAGAAACGGAAATTAAAGATAAAACTTGAAATAAATCTTACAGCAGGTTTAGTAATTAGAAACTAACTTATTTGAAAAAAATTTTAAAACTATGAAAAACTATAACTTGATAAAAAACAAAATCTAAAGGACATATAAATGCAAAAGATTGTTTAATTCTATGTTTGAATTAAAATATATGAAAGAAAAGAGTAATAATTTTTCAAATAGCAGATTCACAAAAATAATTGATAATATCTAAAGCTGGAAGGGTGAAGGTGTGAAAGTGTTATTTATTTATCCAGTATTTCTATGTCATGCATTTCTAAGACACTTCCATGAAGATTTTAAATCTATTTCCGACTTGAGGCATTTGAAAGACTTGATGCAAGTGATGTACAGGAATAACAATGTCGCTCACTGGAGGAAAATATAAACTAGAAAAAGACCCAGAACTCAACCTATTGTTATCTGTCTTTTATTCCAATGAAGGTAAGTATATTTTGTTCAATTAATAATATTTGTGTAATTAGTTAGTTGTCAATGTAGAAAAAGTGGATCCTTAGTTCACAACATATCAAAGTTAAATTCTAAATAGATTTGTTTTAAATAATGATGATTATTTTTAAAACAAAACATTCTCTTTGGCCCTGTGATCCTATGTCTAGAAGTTTATCATTCAAGTATATTAATCAAAAATTTACAAGCATTTTCTGAAGTTGAAACAAACCTAGAAACTCCAAATACTAGTCAATGTAAATTTTGTTGAAATTTTATGTGTATATCCATAAAATAAAGTTCATATGACTATTAAAGAAACTGAGGCAGACCTGCGACTACATAGAAAAACCTTGCAACTATTTTAATCTATGAGGAAAAGGTAAAGTTAAAATTAATGGCATGTGTTGTACATTTTTGTTAAGTTTTCAAGAGGAATCATAAAAATACTAATTACATTAATTATAGTAATCATAAAAAAATTTGTTACTATGAGCCAGGTACTATTTCATGTGCCTTATCTCTCAATAACTCCAGTGAGTTCACAATCTGTAGGACCCTGTGTCAGAAAGTCTTTCAATTGACCATAGTACTATAGTAAATGGAGGAGCAGTATTCAAATCCAGACAATCTGACTCCAAATCCTGCACCATTGTCTTCTATAGGCTATGGATCCCCAAATCACACACTCCTGAATATTTTCTGGGTACAAAACAAAATTACAATTTGTATTTACCAGTGATAGAAAAATAAAAATCATGTCTTGGAATATATGACCCTTATAGTTATTTTATAGCAGACTTATAAGCTTGTTTTTTTAATGTTCAGGTTTTCACATTTTTTTTTACTTGATTAAAAAAAGAAGAAGAAGAAAGGACCACAAGTGGTCTAAGTCCTAAGGGAAAACAGACCCCATTTGGCCCAGCATCTCTTTAGGGTACAGATCAATAAAAGTTGAAGTTGCTGAACCTGAGAGCAACAGGCCAGCCATTTGCCACTGAGCTCCTTTCTTGAGCCAGTGAATGGGATTAGCTTGCTGGGCAGAACCTGGGCGCCAACTCTTGCCTATCAGCAAAGAGATCAGAGAGGGTTACTGTCCTCCTTATCACCTCTTTTATCTATTGATCACGTCCTCTTCTTTTCTGTGTGCCTGACACCATGATACCCAGGAGCTCAGCATGCTGTTGGACTCAGAACAGACAACAATGCTGGGGGCTGCTCATGTACCCTCCCCTGGGAAAGGAGGTCTGGGAGTCAGTGCTGGTTGGCTCAGTCTCTGGCAGAGGGGCTTGGTTTCCGTTGGCAGGGAAGAAGTCACCATATGTCTCCAGATAGTGGCAAGTATGCCACCTTCAAAAGAGAGTTAACGATGCCCTTCACAGGAGGACTCAGGTGTCAAGCATGCTGGCAAGCCCCTGGCTGCTACCTGAGACCTCCAGAATGCTGCATTGTTCTTCTCCAGCTTCTGGGGGTGAAAGAGATCTAACCATTATTGTGTAGACACAGAAGGAAAATCAGTCCTTCTGTGATCCAGTTGGTGTGAACTGATAAAGTTCCTGGACTAAAAGGAAAAAGTCAGACTTGACAGATTTCCAAATCGTCTCCCCCATGCCCAGTTGAGTGACGATTTCCTAGCATTTTGTTTCTATTTATTTAGAGCAGTGCTTCTCAACCTTCATAATGTTGTGACCCTTTACTTCAGCTCCTCATGCTGTGGTGACCTCCAATCATAAAATTACTTTCATTGCTACTTCATAAATGTAATTTTCCTACTGTTATGAATCATAATGTAAATATCTGATATGCAGGATATCTAATATGTAACCCCTGTAAGTCAGTTAACCCCCAGAGTGTCTCCACCCACAGGTTGAGAACCACTGCTCTAGATGATGTGGGGGAATGGATGCAAATACAGATTACCAGTGACCCTGTGACTTAAATCCTCACCATCAGGAAAAAGCTACAAAGAGAAAATATTCAACAATGTTTCTACATTGTGTTAATACAGAGAGATTCTCTTATTATCTTCCAATGATGAGTTATCAGGGTGAAGATGTTTATTTACAAGATCAGGTTATGAGAAGCAAGTACAATGGCAGATGACATGAACTTAAGACTAAATATTTTGGAAAAAGTAATAGACATAGCATTTGTATTGTCTTTTCTCCAGCTGCTTCATGAGTTGCGTTTCTTTAAAAAAAAAAAAATCAAGGTTAATTAGAGACCAGAGTTTTGGCTGCCTCTTTTACAAGAAAATATTGACATTTGTCTAGGTCACCAGCTCTAAAACTCTTTGGTCTCAGAACTAGTTTTCATGATAGAAAATTATTGAAGACTTTCAAGAGTCTTATATGATTCTGTCTGTCTATGTGGAGGGTATTTTTAATCACAACCAAAACATAGTTTAAATTTATAATTAATTTTAAAAGCATTAATAAACCTATCACATCAACACAAGTAACATCATATAAAATAGCTATAGTTTATAAAATGAAAATAAAATCAATAAGAAGTGGAATTGTTTTACATCTTTTTCAATCATGTTGATATGTGATTGCATAGAGGACAGTTGGTATTTTGCATCTGCTTCTGCTTTCTTTATTTTTTAAAGTTTCTTACACATATACAATGTGTTGGGATTATAATTACCTCTGCAGGCATTCCCTTCCCTTTCACTACAGCCTCTTATTCTCTCCCCCAGTGGCTGCACTGTTAGAGAGAATGATATTCCCTCTTGTAGCCACCATTAACAGTCATCACCTCTTGAGAAGGTACAAGACCTCATGAGCACCTCCCCTATGCGTGATGGAAAGCTGAAGGGCACAGTCACATGCAGGCATGTTCTATGGTGCTATGAAGCCTAAGGAAACTTCACTATACATTCTTACAGAAATGAAATTCAAAAAGAATGATGCCTTGTAATAATATTGCTAATCTGGTCATGGATTTGACTGTAAAGACCCCTCCCCTTCCTGAAGAGGGACGCACAGGGATCGCCAGGCCACAGGCTGAGAACTGCCAGTCTGGTGTCTAAGCAGACTAGCAAATAACTAAGGTGAGATATGGGAAAACCACTGGGGTACTTGATCGAATATGATGATAACATCGTATTATTTCCATTAAAAAGCTACTCACTGAAAAGTGACTCCCTGGCTTTAAACAAGGTAAATTATGATTTTGAAAGTCAAACCATGTGAGGGTCTGTTTTGAGAAAATCAGGTGGAAAAGAAAATATCCACTTGAAAATCACTGACAGCCACCTGCCTTCACATATGAGCCCACAGTTAATGTTGAGGCAATCTGGGAACTTCTGGTGAATTAGATAATTGAGAGTTTATGAGCTGTTCGAAATTAGAAGTCTAATGATATTTTTCTTAAAATAAGTGCTGTATTTGGGGCAATTGTGTCAAGGTTATTTGCATAAACAACACTCCAATTTTAAGCCAGCTACAGGTTAAATTGGACAAGACAGGTCTTTGGGGTAAAAGCTTATTTTTATCTCTGAAGAATTTGTGGGAAAATGACAAGAAAATAGATGGAAAAGGCCACTGTGAAGCTAGTGCAATTAAATACAAGATTTATTTGCTTATTTCTGGGTTTGGTTCATTTTTGGAAGTATCTTTGTGGGATAGCTACAATGTTAATGTCCAAGATCTGACCTTCAGAGGATATATGGACCACACAAGGATCCAAAGTTGAAAATAGGAGAAAGTAGTAAGAGTTTTAATACATTATGATCCAACAGTGTCTTACAAGGCCATGCATCTGAAACACAAATTGGCTTATGGCAAATGGACCCAAATAAACTTTATAAAATATTAGATTATTTATAACAGCAATTTTTCCCCTAGTAACTAAAAAGCAGTGAGTTAGCTGCACAATAATCTTAAATAATAAGAACACACACATGTAAACACATATATACACATATGCATACTTACATACATATGCAAAAACACATATGCAAGCATATGTTTACATATGCAAACATAATTGCAAACACATGCATGTACACAAATACTTATGCACACAAACTAAAGAGACTGTTGTATATAAGAGATCAGTGAGTTTTCAGCACAATAATCCCAAATGATAAAACATACACATATAAACACATATATTCATATGTGTACATTCATAAAGCACAACAATCTCAAACAATAACATACACATAAGTACATACATATTAATATACATATATATTCATATACTCACCAAAAACCCTAGCTATAGTTCTTCAAGATTTGTGTGTTTGTCTAATATCAAACTTATTAAGGCTTCTAAATCCTAAAGAATCTTCATGTTGAGGTAACCATAAATATTTCTGATTTTTACTAATAAATAATTTGTTATAAAATAATTTGTTATAAACATCTATCTTATCATAAATAACTATTATGATATATTTATTGCAGAGTTTTGAGGGTTTAGTGTGACCACATATACAGAGATTCAAGTTCATTGTCTGGTGAAGTAGAAATACTTCAGAAATCCACTCCATTTCTACCCTCCTCCATCTGCTCCAAAGAATGCAGCAATCCAAAGTCCCGAGGTTACAAGGACTCTGACTCTATTAACAGAAAGAGATGATATTAACAAGAGTTCTCTGACATTTGAGATTTGGGTTTACAAGTTAGACAAAATAAGTTGGGGTCACAGGTGAAAAAGCTGCGAGACAAATCACTTGGAGAAATAGAGAACTGCTGTTCAGCTGAGGATGCAAAGGTGCTATAACTAGACATAACTGCACTGCTTTCTTTCCTATGAAAGAACTCAGGTGAGACGTGAAGCCAAGACTGTGCTGGTAAAGCAGACTAGGTTTGTTGACTTTGGTTTTGTTTCAAGCGAAGTCTTTAAGATAATGACTTGAGAGTGATAAATGGTGCTTCAAGACACACACACACACTCACACACCCAACTATTTCTTGTCAGTGCAAGAAGAGACCTTAAATATGGGCAACACTGTTTTTTAGTCGAAAGGGTTCTGACCCAGGCAGTCAGGGCTTGCACTAACTTTCTGGCACTGGGATAATCACTACAGAGGGCTGCTCATCCGATAGAGGATGGCAGGACCAGGTATGGGAACTGTCTTGCAGTTGCCTCTAGTAAGTAAGTACACAGAACATCCCCTCAAGAAACAATGAGCTTTGGGGGTGTGCACAGCTTATCTGATTTCCTAGTGTCCTGAGAGGTACTTGAGAGAACTAGGACTTCAATCTCTGGCTTCTGTGTCTCCATGCTTCCTCTAATAAATCTTGATAGTCTTAATTAAAATGTGCTCAGAATTTGGTGAATGAGAGTAATGCTTATTCTGGTAACTGTACAACATTTTCTAGCTTTTAAAATATGGTGGGCTATTAATCATTCTTGAGGGAATTAAGTTAACAAGCCTGTTTTTGCGTGAGGAATTCTGTAGCACTCATCTGTGTTCACATTTTAACTCAAGGTTTGCTTTGACTTCCCAGGTAGTGCAACTGGGACCCATTATCTTAAAACCACAAGACTGAAAAACAAGGGATGAGAGAATGTTTCTGTGCTACACATAAGCCTCTTGTTTTATATAAGACACAGTATTATCTGTAGTTTTTTCTAGATATATTTGCATATAATGAGAAAAGCTCACAGTATTTTGTGCATCTCAGCTTTGGTTAAAAAAGCTGTTGCAATTCAGATTATTCAGTTCATCAAAATTCTGCTTTTCTGGGTTTTACCCTGCAGAGAGAATCAGTTTGGAAAACACAAGCACATAATTAACTCAAGCGAATAAAGTTTTGGGGTCATCAAAACTTCTAGATTGAAAACCACAGCTATTGTTCCCTGAAATCCAGCAAGATAGAATTATGTGGTCAGGCTATATATGAGGGTACAGGCTAGGCAGTCTCTAAGATTTGTCAGTAGAGTGAGTTTCAGAGGGCTCAGCACTGTGCCTAAGATTAACAATGGATAATTCTAGGTCTTTAACTGCTAGGTCAGGAATGGAGATTACATTCCTGGAAATATAATATACATTGTATACCATCCGTTGGTGAGGCTTGCTTTCTTCCTTCCTTCTTTCTTTCCTTCCTTCCTTCCTTTCTTTCTTTTTCCTCTCTCTCTCTCTCTCTCTCTCTCTCTCTCTCTCTCTCTCTCTCTCTCTCTCTCTCTCTCTCTCTCTCTCAGAGCTTAATTCAAACTACAATGAATGTTTATCTTTGGCTATAGTATGGTTTAGTATTTTTCATCTTTATTTTATTCTTTGATGTTCTTAGCTTTCTTTCCCAAGCAGAGGAGAAGAGACAGCCATTTAGTTAAGACTGAGCTCCTGGATTCCTTGAGTGTTGGAAGGGGAACCTGTAGGTGAAGACCCGAGAGCAATCTCTAGACTTGCTTTTTCTGACATTGTCCCTCTGCACATTGGTGATAAGGAAGACTTTGTGAAAGCTAATGTGATTATGTGGTTTTATAACTGTCAGAGAAGAGCTTTGGGTTAAGGAATAGAGCAGTTTGACAGTTGTGTTTCACATCACAGGTTAACAGACATCTTATGCGGCTATTCAAGTCTGCTTTCTGCTACCGTGATAAAACACAATGACCCAGAGCAATTGCCGAGGAAATGATTTCTTTTAGGCTACAGTCCATCATCAAAGGAAGCCAAAGCAAGAACTCAAAACAAGAGCTTGAAGCAGAAAATGTAGAAGAAGGCTGCTTGTTGGCTTTCTATCTGGATCATGCTTGCTTGTTTTCTCTTAAAGCCCAGGACCACCATCCCAGGAATGGTACCACCCATAGTAGTCTGGGCTCTCCTAAATCAATCTTCGATCATACCATTCTCTCATAGACATCACCACAGGCCAAACTGATCAAGGCAGTTCTTGAGATGACTCTAAATTGTGTTGACAATAAAAAATAAAGAGTATAATGACCAGTGACATCAGAAGTTGATAATAGTGTAAGGCACAAGAAATGTGTATTTCCTCTGCCATGCCACTATTCTATCAGGGAAAAACCTAAAAACTATCTAAAAACTGTTCCAACTTTCAGAATGAAAGAAGACACACCTAAGATGGGAGTTTGTTCCAAACTAGATTAGGGAAAGGACTAGACACAGTTCATGTTTCTCTAGTACCTGCCAGAGATGATGAAGAAAATACATCTCTACATGCTGGGAATTGCTATGCTATTTTTCTACAAACAGTACTTTGTGTACATATCAGTTGATGTGTCTGTGTGGCTACTTTTGTCTTCAGAGGAGTACCTGCAAGCCAGAAATAAAGGGAGGCATTCCCCTTTATCCTCCTTCAGGTACAAGTTAACTACAAATGCATTACTTACTGATCATTTTAAAATACATTTAATTATGTGTTTAACCCTGAATATATAGAAGATTCAATTTTTCTACTTTTTGTCCATGTCCTATAACCCTAAAGCATGTGAATGTGTTTTTTTGCAAGATTTTTAGTATAAGTGAAGAAAATACATCAATTGTATGAAAAACAAAACAAGTATATATTGGTATACATAATAATTAGCTACACATAACCATTATCTATAAACTTATTCCTATGTTCAACAAGTCTCAAAATTATAATATAACAATTTATTTAGAAGGAAGAAAAATAATTGAAATTTTCTATCTCTAACTTGTTCATGTGTTTTAAATCCATGGAGAAACTATATTAGGGATGCTCAGGATGAGAATTTGTTTCATCAGATCAAGTAAAAGTTCCTCAGTGCTGCAGTTAGGCTCTTTTCCAAAAATGTGGGGTCTCACCTCCTTATTGTATGAACTCTCCAAAATTAATACATAGAGTGACCAAGTAAGTAGAGCCGATCAGCTATCCATTGTCAATGAAAATGTTCAATCTGTTTGTATAAACATGGATAGTTGCTTGAAAATACGAGGTTTTATTCTGTTCCCTTTCCTCTAGCAGTAAGGAAGCCAATTCCATGAATATTCCCCAGCAATGCCCAAGTTACTATGTTCTAATGTGCTGGAGGCTAATAACCACTGGTGAGTCATCATACTGAAAAATGGCCACACAAATTCAGACCACACAAGACTTCAACCTGGGCCCTGAGTAGGTCAAAGAATCAAGAAGCATTTCAATTTCCCCATGAAAATTTTGACTGGTGAATTATACTATAAAATAGTAATTGGAGGAATTGATAAAGCTTACTTCATAGTATTTTTCAGTCATGTGATTCAGCTAATAGAAAATGCATTTATATGATGGCTAAGAGTGGCTGCCCAGTTGTTTTAAGAACAAATTGCTTTTAAATTAATTATTTTTTTCTTTTTTCTTAAAAAGTTTAATATTAAAGTTTAACTTTTGTATTTGTTATGTCTCATCTTTTCATTAAAGACTGAAAATCCTAAAAGAAAATTGCACAATTAAATATATGTACAGTGTTGTAGCACATACAACTTTCTTAAATGAGTGACTGAGCTGCCAAAATCTCAGAGATTCTGTGCAGAGAAATGTTAGTGCCATTGCTACAATTTGGAGTGTATTTGTCCAAGCTAGAAGACATTATTTACAAGTGGTATGCTAAAATTATTGAGAGTAATTCTCATCTTAATGAAGGGTTTGCAAATAAGATGAGTGATTGCAATAAATCTTATGGCTTGATTCTATTTGTCATTTGGCCTAATCATGGTGTGTTAGTTGCTGCTGTCATTACTGCTTTTCCATGCCACCTTTCTCCAGTGAACTGTGTTTCAAATTTTACAGTGGGGTAAGTGTACACTGCCTGGCTTCAAGGAGTTATAAGTATCATTTCTCCCAACACTGTAAATCACACCCATATTCAACAAGTAAGTGACAATTCTTTAAGAGATTATGTTCACAGATATCAAAGACAGATATGGAGATTTGATACGGATTCTCTATCTGTTCCCAGTCTTCCCTGTCAACAGTATCCCATCCCAGAGTGGTGCAATCTCTCAGTCATGAGTCCAATCAATGTGTTGGTGGTGTACATCCCATGAATTTTAACATCTGCATAATGAGATGAACCCCCTGTTGTAGGATTCTATAGAGTTGTTCCATTTCATCGACTGTCCCATGTGTTCTGTCTGTTCATTCTGCTATTCATTTTTAACCTCTAGTGTCCTCTAGAATCTACTAATCTTTTCACTGCATCGATAGTGTGGTGGTTTGAATGAAATGGCCCTGATAGGCTCATATATTTGTGTGTTTAGTCCCCAGTTGATGAACCCTTTGGGAGGATTAGGAGGTGTGGCTTTGTTGGAGTAGACTTGTACTTGTTGGAGGAGGTGAGTTTCTGGAGGTGGGCTTTGAAGTTTCAAAATCCCAGGCCAGGCCCAGTGTCTTTCTCTCTGCCTGCTGCCTGTAAATCAGGATGTAAAGCTCTCAAAGGCCCTCAGCTACTTCTCTAGTGTCAGGCCTGTCTTCTCACCATGATTACAATGTAATAACCCTCTGAAATTGTAGCATGCCTCCAGTTGAATGCTTTTCTCTTGTAAGTTGCTTTTGCCATGTTGTCTCCTCACAGCAAAAGAACAGTTTCAATGAGAAAATTTGTTAGCCTTTTCAGATTGACTTCTTTCTGTTAACAGTGGGTATTTAACATTCCTTGACATGATTCATGGCTTTAAGCTCATTTCTCTTTAGTGCTTAAAGATATTCCATTGTTTGGATGTATCAGAGTTGATCATTTTACTCACATAACCAAAGACTTCTTGGGCTTTTTTGTTTGTTTCCTTTTTTCCAGAGTAATTATGAAAGAGCTCTTCTCCATTTTTGTTCTTCCACTTCTTCACTTTTTAATTGGTATGTTAGTTAGCTATAAGATCTATGTGTGGGCAAAACCAACTCTATGGTTTTGTTTGATTTTAATGCTTTTTGCTTTGCTTTGGAATTTATTTGTCTTGATTTTCATTTTTTGTTTTTTGTACTTGTGTGTGTTTGTGTGTGTTGTGAAGGAGAGAGAGAGAGAGAGAGAGAGAGAGAGAGAGAGAGAGAGAGAGAGAGAGAGAATGAACATGAAATTGGAAAAGTAAGAAGGTGGGGAGGATATCTGGGAGGAGTTGGGAAGGGGAAAGAGCATGATCAAAACATATTGTACAGAAAAAATTTAGTAAAAACAATAAACAATTTAAAAAGATTTGTGTGTAGGGGTAGGCTTCTTCATAAATTCATGACATTGCCCATCTACTCCTAGTTTTCTGAAAGATTTGATATGAATAGGTGCCATGTTTTACAATTGTGTCTTCTGTTTCTTTAGAGATGATGATGTGTGGCTTTTCTTTAGCCAGATGAGTGTGATAATTAGAGAGATAATCTTTCAGAGCATGAAATGCTATGTTGGTGTATTTTTAATCAATCCTAATTTAATTTTATAATGTTTACATTAATTTTCAATCTCCCCTTTAAGCTTCTTAACAGCATATAGTAATTATACATAATAATAGGTTTCACTGTGGTTTTCTCATGCATTTACATAACGTATTTGATCATATTCACCACCTGTTACCTGCTCTTGTCTGCCTTCAACTTCACTTAATTCTTTTCCTCTTCACAACTAACTACCTTCTACTTCCATGTCTTTTGTGCATGTTTGTAACCCAATTAATTTCCTGGTACCACAATCGGTGCTAGTCAGAGTTCTTAGGAAGAACAAAACTAATTGAATTAATAGAATGAATATATGTATTTATAAAGGAGATTTATTAAAGTACTTACAAGCTATGGTTGAAATAGTCCAATCATGGTTGTCTCCTGACAGAAAGGCCAAGGATCTTGTAGTCATTCAGTCCATCAAACTACATGTCTCAGCTGGTCTTTAGTCTGTGCAGGAATCCTGAAGAAGTAGAATCTAATATCAATGAATGAATGTCTCAGCAGCAAGATAGATGAACTTGTCAGCAAGAGTGAGAGTAGGCACACAACAAGTAAAAGCTTTCCTTTTTTTTCCATCCTTTTATCTGAGCCATTGATGAGTAGGAATATGTTTACAGGATGATGCATAATTTCAGGTGGCTACATTATTTTAGAAAATGCTTCTCTCTCTCCATCAAACTTTGTTTGTATATAATTCCTCAGAGAGGGGTAGAGCTCCATTAGCCTCTATGACTTCCATAAAAGGCTCATTCTTGTGAAGATCTTGTGCAAGCAATCATAGATGATATGGATTCAATGGTGTATCATCTATATTATGCCTGGAAGTCAGTGTTTGACACACATTCCTTCCACTGGCTCTTAAATTCTCATTGTACCTCCTCCAATGATGCTGTTTCAGCCTTGGAAGGAGTGCTATAATAAGCTAATTTATGGATGGATATTTGACAATCATTTATTTTCTGCACTTCAACCAGTTGTTAGTCTCTGCAGTCACAACTAACTCCCAGTACAAAGTTTCTCTGATCAAGTTAACAGCAGCACTATATTACCAGGCGCACGTATATATAGAAGACAATTGGACAAGCGCACCATGCTATGTTCACTTAATAAAATAATAGCAGTAGTGTAGTTGGAAGTATTCCTGTGTCCTGGCTGGCTGGCAGTTGGGACAAATCTCTCCCACTCGCAGCCCCCAAGTAAATACACAGAGGATTATAATAATTATAACTGCTTGGCCATTAGCTCAGGCTTATTACTGACTAGCTCTTACACTTAAATTAACCCATAATTCTTATCTATGTTTAGCCATGTGGCTTGGTACTTTTTCTCAGTTCTGCCTTGTCATCTTGCCTCCTCTGTGTCTGGCTGGCGACTCCTGACTCAGCCCTCCTCTTCCCAGAATTCTCCTCTCTGATTGCCCTGCCTATACTTCCTGCCTGGCTACTGGCCAATCAGCATTTTATTTATCAACCAGTCAGAGTAGCACATATTCACAGCATACAGAACTACATTCCACAGTACAGTAGCTTCCCTGCTAATGCTTATAGCCTTCCGAGTCATAGACTTTTTACCTGATTTATAGAATAAAGCATAAAATGTCCCTTGTGAAGTCTTCATCAAATCCAAGCAGGAAATGGTTGGTTATTCCTGTAACAGAGTTATCACTCACTATTACACCAGTGTGCTCATCTTTCCTGGCAAATACAGATTGTTGCACATAGAATCCATAGTTGGATATGACTAGTGATGACAGCTTTCTCCAAGGATACACAACACTTTCTGGAACTATGAGGACTGGGTTAGTAGGAAGCTAGGCAGTCTCTAGTCTAGTTCTAGCTGGATTTCCTGATATCCTGTCAGGAACTCAGAGACCTGAGTAGCCCATGTAAGGATAGGTAATTCACTCTTGGCGCTGGTATTTTCATTAAATAGCCTATGGTTTCTGTAGTTTTTCACCACTAGCTTCTTGATATTATGATTTCTGGAGAGGTCATCTATAATTTATATCTTTTTAAATGGGCAAGGTGTTTTGTTTGTTGTTTGTTTTGTTTTGTACTGGAATCTTTCAAGAGTTTGCACTGAGTCCCCATCAACTCTTCAGTTAGAGCTCATATTTCATACTCTAGTATTGATTCATGTGAAGAATTTTATTTATGCATTTCTCTGTTATGCCCACGCCATGAGCCACGCCCCCTCAGAGACCATAAGGAGTCCGAATTCATATGCAAAAACAAAGAGCCTTTATTGCAAGCTCAGAGGGATGATCTGACACAGTGGTTGGATCAGGGAGAGGCTCGAGCTCAGTTGAGGCAAGGTTTTTAAGGAGTAAAGGATGGAGGGAGGGAGTAGGGGAATTCTGGATTCAGATGGGGGTTGAACTCCTGATTGGGCAGGAGTGGGGCAACAAAAGTGTTGTTGAACAGGGATTGGTACTAGTGTTGCTGCAAGGAAACTGGCAACCTATATACAGAATATGCAAGCTATCCTTAATATTCTAGAGCAGTTAGTACTTGTTTGTCTCAATTCTGATTGGTCCCTCCCACAGGGTACAGTGTGTGGTTTTTTTCTGGTTATTGTAGGGATGAGGCCTTGTCTCAGTATTGTTAGTCTGCAGCCTGTTATGGCTGCACTAATGTTAAGTTAGGCCTTTTCATTCTCTTGTGGTAATTTGAGAGTCTCAATGTCTTCTTATTTTTCTCTTCCAGTTTGGAAGTTTTGCTCTATGAACTCTGATGTTGCACAGATCTAAGAACTGATGATTTGAAGTCTTCTCAGTTTCTTTGCAGAAGGTTTTGATAGTGTCATCCATGTTCTTTCTGTGATGGGCCAGGGACCAGAAGCCTCATGCATTTGCAACTACATCTCGCACAGGGAGGATGTTTACTTTAATCTGTAATGGAGAAAATTACTATAGTTAGTTGAAATTATGTAGGATCTGGAAATTAGACTGGTTTACCAATCAGGCTTCTAGATTAATAATGCTGGTTACTGCCCCTTTGTTTCTTTCATCCCTCTGAGACTTATTCTTTATTCTTCCTGATTGCAGTTTATCATACTATGGACTATATCAGTTCTGGGACTTTTTTTTGAAAACTTTGGGAAATGGAAGACTCTAGCAAGGCATCAGAAGATGAAATGAGAGTTTGCGTGACAAGCTCTTGGGTTTGTGTGGGATAGCTCTTTCAAATGTTTTCTCTGCTTTCATGCTTGGATTCTATGTTTAGGTGGCCCCAATTTCACATGCTGGCCCAAGAACCAGTGGTATTTCCTTATGCTGTTTCAACTAATAGAGGGTAGTGGCTTTCTTTTAAAGGTAGTTCATGGATAACTCAACTCATATTCATAAAACGGTTTCTTCACTAAGTTCTGTTTGGCAATGTAATGCATATCAGATTACTGACAAGTCAAAGTTATCTTTGTGTAGCTTGCCTGTTCTCTAGAGCTTCAATGTGCACTAAATAGCTCTTTTTAATTTTATCGAAGTAGCTCATATTCATGGTTTTATAAATCTGCACATTCATTTATTAATTTAAAAGACATCCACATATAGATGGTATTTGAAGTTATGATGACAGATGAAAATTATTAAGGAAGAAACTCTCAATAGAAAATAAGGGGGTCAGAGAGAAGGCTTAACAGTTAGGAGTACTTGCTGCTCTAGGAAAGGACCCAAGTTCATTTCCCAGAACCCACACCAGGTAGCTTATAATGTCCAGTAACTCCAGCTCCAGAGAATTTTATGATCTCTTCAACCTCTGCAGGCACACACGCACAAACACACAATGCGCACGCGTGTGCGCACACACACATACATACATACACACATGTCACACAGAGAGACACATACCACCACCACACTCACACACACACAAATAAAAAGAAAATAAATGTAAAGAAAATAGGGCTAAGGCCTAAACCTCAGAGCCTACCACTGAGATCTGGTGAAGGAGAAGTAACCAGTAAGAGATATGGAAAGAATGAATGGGAGTAGGGAGCCGTACAACTTGGGGAGTATGGTCTTAAGGAGGCCACAATCTCAAGAATGCAGCTGAGGAAACAATGCCAGGAGGTGAGAGATGATGGAGATAGGAAGTATCAGAGCTTTCCTCAATCCAAACATTACATTTACTTTGATGCAAATTTAGGCCAATGGAAAAGTATGAATGAATTATTGAAAAGATAGTCATCATAAAATATGTGTGGGAGGAGACATGGATGTTGATAAACCTTATAAAAATGGCACCCTACAACCATCCTTTGAATCTTGCTTTCTAAAAGAATGGTGCCTGAAGTTTACAAGCACATCTAATGAGAGATCTGTACATTACTAATGAGTATACATGGTGTGGTGTCTTGCCTTTGGAGACAGTTAAATATTCTGTTGACTTGATCTGATATAGAGAAAAAGATGGAAGATGATTGGTGGGAGGAAGAGCAGCATTTAAAATTGGATTCTCTCTGAATACTTTTACCCAATAAAGGATATTTGTAGGAAAGTGATGAAAGTAGTCAATTAGTTCTCCACATAAGAGAATAGTGATGAAATTTAGGATGATATGAAAAGACAAATGGAAACGTACCCTGATCACCAGTTAATGAAATCCCATGTGAAGAAATGTCAAATAATGAGGATGAAGTTAAAGTTCTAGAAGAAGAAACTATATAAAGCTTAGCTACATTAGGACTGGAAAAGTAAATTCCCTAGTCTCCAGCACAGCTTACGAATAAACAGTTTAAAGAAAAGACAAGGAATCAGAAAGAGTCTGAATGAATGTAAATGAAAGGAAGGTACTGTAGGCTTCTATAAGAAATTAATGAGGTACATATAAATTGTGTGCAGTGCTTCTTGTCACATTTTGATAAAAAGTGTATGGAGATGGAAGGAATGAAAAATGGGCCTGAGATCTACAAAGTATTCAGTCAGGTCAGAGAAAGTCCAGTATCCTCTTGCGGTGAATGGTGCCAAAGAATGATGTCATCTGTAGCACACAGCACGTGGAGGTGGGAAAGGGGTCAGAAGACCATATAATTACAATGCCTGAGGTGGAAAGCTGAGGTGATGGGTTTTAATGAGGATTGCCTGATCTTTTTAGAACTTCTGTGGTATCTTGTTTCCTGCCTCCCTGTCATATGCCTACTCCCATTTAGGGGATAGAGTTTAATATCTGGTTTTTGTTTCTCTGCTCACCCATGCTGTGTTCACCCCATGCACTGTCTAGTTTCTTCAGGATGGAGGATCTGTATTAGTCATCTTAATGTCTACCACGTCATTCCCCAGGCTCTTAAATACGGAAGAAAATCAGTAGACACTCAAGGCTCATCCTTCACCAAAATACAAGTAGCATTTTACCAAAGAGAGCTTTGAACAGCTTGGAAGAAGCCACTTGAGGTTTGGGATGTGCTGAATCTACATTCTTTGGCTGCCAAAAAGGTGCAAGATCAGACTATTTTGGTCACTACTCAAGATGTAGTCATTATTATAAAACATCCATTTATAAAGATACTTTCTAAATTTTCATCTTGACTATCTGTTTTAGAGGTGTGTGTCATTGTGGCTAACCAGTATTCCTGTGACTGATGATTACTGCTTTTCTATGTATGTCTTTGTGTGACTGTGGAGACCAGCCCACAGACTGTCTCTTGGGTGCATTTAAAAAGCAATTCCTCTGAAAACAAGAAAGAACTTGTTCAAAATTACAATGAAATGATATCCTAATACAAACACAAGTCTTGCTTCTTAAAGCACTTTAAAAATACCCACAGAGAAGTCATTTATTGTATTCTCTACATTCAGTTACTAGAGTTGCTGACTCTTCTATTGTCCCATATAACACTCCAAAAAAGTCTTGAGTTGTACCCAATCAAGTGGAAACTCTTAGATTCATAGATGTTAAATTCCTTGGTATAAAACTAAGAGTAAAATAAAGAAGAGCTGTCATCTAAAGCCAAGTTTTCTTATTTCAAACCATCTACTGTGTTTATTTATTTATAATGATGTTTATAGTAAATATTTGATAAAGAATCATTGAAATGAATTCAATAATGAAAATCAATATGTGAAAACTATGACCAAAATTGAGACAAAACCAAAAATGTAGACAAAACCCACTTTGTTTTGTCTTCTTCCTCTTTTGAATATGTGGCATTAGTAGATTGCTTTTCTAATTATCAACATGTTTCTACTCAAACTTAGGTCACAGATAGGCAGCTCTAAAAACACTTTAAATTGGAAATCTGTCAATTGATAAAGAAGCATGTTCAAATGCAGATAATACATATTATTTAAAATTTTATTCCAAGGGTAGATTACTCCATTCCTTCTTAGTCAAGGTCTATTTTGGGAAGGCGCCCACCATCCGGGAAGAGGTATGTTTAGCCTTTCTCCTTCCCCCCAAGTTTTTATTTCACCAGTGTGCTATAGCCAGCTGGTCCTTTCCCACTTACTGTTCTCAGATGGTCTTTTCCATGTCCATGTCTTTTGATGGATTCCCTTTCCTCCAAGCACCCTCTTTCTTGAGCTAGACTTAAATAGCTCTAGGGTTTTTTTCATTCTATATAATCCATGGGCAAGGACTCCCTCCCCCTCGCCTTGTCATGGATGAGAGAATAATTAATTCCCAAATGCAGTGCTCTATTCTCTCTGTCCTGCCCCAGACCACATCAAACCTTCTGAGACATGAATAAGTCTCTGATCCAAGATAGGCCCACATTCCAGGAGCAAACTCAAGCTGTCCATATGGCTCCATACTTGAAAGCAGAGTAGATAGCAACAACCCACTCTCTGTCCTACCACCCAGCATATCCTCTAAAGTTTGGGAATGACTCACCAGCATGGCAGAAACTGTAATTCTTTCCAAAGATCGTAACTCCTTCTTGCATATTGTGATCTGATTCTGATCTTTACTTGAAGAAGGTTGGAAAATATTGGTCTTTCATTATTTTCTTTGTGAATTCTGTCTGCATCTTGATGAAAGAATCAAGAATTGTAGATCAGAGATGTGATAAAGTGTTGCCACTTGATATGCTCTAGAGTCTCAAGTCTCCAGTTATTTTTCTGGAGTGGGAGTTTATTGACTCTTCCTAAGGACCCTGTTATATTCTAGGAAATAAGACAAGACAAAAAAATTAGTTTAAGGCTTATCTTTGATGAGGATGGTTTAGTTGGCAATTTCCTACTTAGGAATATATTGCTGTAGTAGGATTCTATTTATGCCACCAACACTTACTCTGCTCTAAAACTCACGGTAAGAAAATGACTTTTAAAATGGCCTTGGATTTCTCATGTGAGTAAGCTGCATGGGAAATCCCCCAAATCTCTAAATGTTTTTCCAATTGGATTTTCAAGCAAGCAATATCTGTTACACGTTAAGGAGGAAAGTAGGGTCAGAGGCTATGCCTACAAACTCACTCTCCCTCTTCTAATATAGTATCGGAGTCATTAACTGAGAAAAAGTAACACAGTAAAAGTACTGTCAGGATGAGTGATGGCCTGCACTTACTGGTGTGGATATCAAAAGCCAAATTCATAAAGTGTAAGAAATCCAGGGAACAGCTTGACCCTGTTTAATTTGAAGAGCTAGTAACTTAGTAGTATTTGGCTACTTAAAAGAGCAAAATTCTGCATCTGTTTCCATCAGTCACTGGATGTAAGTTCTATGATGACAATTAGGGTAGACACCAATCTAAGTACATAGGAAGGCTAGTTCAAGCATTCTCCAAGTTCCTAAAGTTTGGTTGAAGAAAGGGAAGAGGGATTATAGGAGGAAGGAGGGTCAGGATCATGATGGGAAAAACCTCAGAGATAGCTGACCCAAGCTAGTGGGAGCTCATGGACTCTGGACTGACAGATGGGGAGCCTGCATTGGACTGCACTAGGCCCTCTCAATGTAGGAGACAGTTGGGTGGCTTGATGTGTTTGTGGTTCCTTGTCAATGAGACCAGCACTTATTCCAGGTACATGAACTGGCTTTTTAGAGCCCATTCCCTATGGTGAGATGCCTTACCCAGCCATGATGTGGATGTGGGGTGGGGCAGGTGGGCTTGATCCTGCCCCAACTGGGTATGCCAGCCTGTGTTGACTACCCAAGAGAGGCCTTACCCCCTATGAGGAGGGGATGAGGGTGGGATTGGGGGAGGGGGATAGCAGGAGAAGGGAAGAGTGGGAACAGGGGTTGGTACGTAAAATATTTTTTTAAAAAAGGTGACTGCACAGCAGCACTATGGTAAAACAAGAGACTAAAACACATGGATAAAATTGAAATGTTACTTATAAACCCTTGTAGAATTAACTGTACTAATCTTTAAAAATAAATACTTAATTATAAAAAAAAGAGCAAAATTCTTTCTCTCTTAAAAGTTCCCAAGATTTTCTTAAATGTACTACTCAATGACCAAAGAAGACAGAGATTATTAAAGTTACTGGACAAAGATGAGAGCATTGTGAAGTTTATATTGACAGGGTAAAGGGGATTGGTTTAGGAAAGGTGAAGGTCAAGAATGACTAAAAATAGTTGCCAGAATATCTAATCCAGGTAACTTAGATATTGAAGAGTGATTAATTTGCATGAGGAATTATATGATCTTGGGTATGTAGCAGCAGAGACTTTAAGTTGGGATATGACAAATGACAGGAAATACAGAGATGAAAATTAAAACATGAAAAATTGGAAGTATGAATTTGAGAGTCTCAGTGTAAAAGTAAGACTTGAAGCCATTGATGAAATATAGATCAAGAAACCAATGGAAAATCCCCAGGAATTGAGTGGGTAAAGTAACAGAAGAGAACTCAGGAAGAGGACAACTAAGAGGACAGCATTGTAAAACACAGTAGCAATCCCTTTGTGTCTGAGTCACAAGTGCAAACTTCCACACAACCAAATTTTCCACGTTACTATAGCTTTTTGACCATTATAATTGGATTTATAAGTACCAGTCAATTAATTGGCTTTCAGAACAAGATGACTTACTGACAGTGTTGAAGGCATAAACTAGTTATCAGCCTAATCATTCATGTTTGTATCATTTCATTAAGAGTTCTGGTTGTAGTATGACCCACAATTAGTTTATCCAATTGTATTCCAGTTCAAGCAATAAAATGTCTACACATATTAAGATCCCTTGGTAGAGGACAAAACATAATTTATTGGTTACCCTAATTCTGGAAATGTCTATAACTCACATAAATATAAGAGCAAAGAATGCAGATTATTACTAGACCTCTGTGCTTTGATGTATAAACATCTCGTATTGTAGAAAGTTTACTAAATATGTGATAATATATGTCTATATTTATATATAACATCATAAACATAAGCATTACTCTCACAATTATAAGTTTTCTTAACTCTTGAACTGTTAATCCAGCTGCTTATATTTTTGGAAATAATTTTATTGTACTATACTTCACACCATTCTCTTTATTGTTATTATGTAAATAATTAGTGATTTTCTTTTTGATTTGACCAGCTAGCTGACAATAAACAACTTGAGGTGGGTTCATTGTTTGAGGACACAGGTCATTATCATGAAGAAGGCATGATGGTTAAAGTGGCTCTTGTCTGTGCTTCCAGGAGCTAAGGCTAATCTCCTCAAGTTGATAATGAAGATCAATTATCACTTGTAAGAAGAATGTTTGGACAGTGAGCTCTACTCTTAGATATAATAGTTAATGACTGCCGGGCAGTGGTGGCGCACGCCTTTAATCCCAGTACTCGGGAAGAAGTTAGGCAGATCTCTGTGAGTTCAAGGCCAGCCTGGGCAACCAAGGGAGTTCCAGGAAAAGGTGCAAAGCTACATAGAGAAACCCTGTCTCAAAAAGCCAAAAAAAAAAAAAAAAAAAAGAATAGTTAATGACTACATGATATTCCACTAAAATCATTTGGATATTTTTAGTCTATTTAAGATCATTGAACATATAGCTTGATCATTTTTCAGCATGTATTTCAGTGAAAATGCTCTTTATTTAAAATATATGTTATTTAACCTTTGCTTATTTCATTCATGTATACAAATCATTTTGATCATGGACAACCCTCTCCCTCTTCCAGTAACTGCTCCTTTTTTTTTTTTTTTCCCAAAACTAGGTTTCTCTGTGTAGTCCTGATTGTCTTGGAGCTCACTCTGTAGACCAAGTTGGCCTCAAATTCACAGAGATCCATTTGCCTCTGCCCCTTAAGTGCTGTGATTAAAGGTGTACACCACTGGTATGTCCTCTTTTTTAAACCCATTGAGTCCAATTGGTGCTGCCTGTATGTAGATGGGTTAGGACTATCCAGAAGAACATAGGCAGTCTAAAATGTTATCTTTCTTTTTATTCTTTCTAAAAATGAAAAATAAATGAAAGTCACTAGATAAAAAGTGTTTCTCTGTGTGCATAAAGCTAAGAAGGCTTTCTTTGGGAAAATATTTTTTCCCCAAATAAGCAATCAATAAAAAAATAAGGATCTACACAGAAACCCTGTCTCGAAAAACAAACAAACAAAATAAGGATCATCCCATGAAGTCAATTTGCATGCTGAGGCTTCCATACCTGTCTCAAACCATACAGAGAAGACAATATATTAGACAAGACTCTTCTCCTCATCACATAGCCGTGAATTCAACCTGTGTGTGGAAACACTGGTCCCCATCTTCATACTCCTGTGTGGTCAGCCTTGCAAGTAACTGGTCTCCCACTATTTATACTTACATTGTTTCTCCTATTTTCTGTTTTTTTTTTTTTTTTTTTTTTTTTTTTGGTTTGGTTTTTCTTTCTTCCATTTTTTTTCCCTTTTAATTGTAGCTTGAGTTTTCTTGCCTGACCCACAGTCAGGACAAATCTCTCTCACCCGCCAGTCCCACAGCCATTCAGACCCAACCAAATAAACACAGAGACTTATATTGCTTACAAACTGTATGGCCGTGGCAGGCTTCTTGCTAACTGTTCTTATATCTTAAATTAATCCATTTCTATAAATCTATACCTTGCCACGTGGCTCGTGGCTTACCGGTACTTTACATCTTCCTTGTCCTGATGGCGGCTGGCAGTGTCTCTCTCTCAGCCTTGCACTTCCCAGAATTATTCTCTTTGTCCCCCTATACTTCCTGCCTAGCCAATGGCCAATCAGTGATTTATTTACTGACCAATCAGCAACACACTTGACATACAGACCATCCCACAGCATTTAATTTTTGGAATACCCTCTCCTATTTCTTTTATCTCTCCAAAAGTACATAGATTGCACCAAGGTATGGGAAATTTATGGTTTGAAAACAAGGGAGATGAGATTGTTCTATGTTCTGTTATGTGTGTGTCGATCTTTATTCCTTTCTTTCCATTCTGCCATTAACACAAACAACCACAACTACCCCCATTGTTTTTTGGCCTCTCTTTACTTTATTTATATTAACCCCCTTCTTCTCTTCTCTACATTCTATCTAGAAATGTAATAATCATTGTTACTCCCAATGTGGACTTGTTATTCATCAGATTTTCTTCTGTTTTTCCCCACCTACAACCACAATAATACATTATTATTTCCAGTACTATCAGTGTCCCATAGACCCTAAAGAAATTGACATTTAACAAATGGTGGCTATATTGTAGTTAACTTTTACTGACTCTATGTTCATGTTGAATTTACTGATGGTAATGATTGATGCTTTAGACAATACTCAGCTCTTTACAAGATGGTGCAGAGATAGAGCCTACTGCCATGAATACTAGTCCAAAATAGAAAAATGTCACTATAATTCCACTGCAATACAGTTTGTTCCTAAACGACTGTGCAAGCATCTCCTCTGATTCAACTATTATCACCGTCAACAACAACAACAGTGATACCAAACACTCAACCAATAATATACTCCAGATGGGCTGATCCCAAGACAAAAATGTGTAACATGAAAACCTAGGAAATATTTTTCTCCAAAAATTACCAGCCCCCAATGACAGCACCTTAAAAGAAATTCTGAACAAAGAAAATAAAGTACTATTATAAATATGGTCAAAGAAATCAGAGACACAAATAAACTTTTAAATGATTTCAGAGACAACAGAAACAATTGATTGAAATGAGGAAGTCAGTTCAGGATATGAAAATAGAATTCAGTAAAGAAACAGATCTACTGATGAAAAACCAAAGTGAAAGATGGTAGAATGAGAAGTCAAATGAAAAATTCATAGGAAGCCTTGCCAAATGACTGGATAATGTGGAAGACAGAATATCAGGGTTTGAGATCATGGTAAAGGAAATTGGTAATTTAATCAATCTTAATAATAAATTTTTAAAAGCATAGACACAGCATGCAATATTTTGGGGGAACAAGGAAAAGATGAAATTTATGAACTCCTAGTGTGCAGAAGGGGAAAGATTTCATGTCAAAATTATGGAAAAAATTAAAAATAAAACCACAGAATGAAATTTATAAAATGTAGATAAAGAAATGCTCTTTCCAAAAGAAAAGGCATATAGAACACCAAATAGACAAGACTAGACAAGAAACTCCCCATGTCAAAGTACTGGATATACAGACAAAACAAAACGAATTGAAAGCCATATGAATGAGATACAATAGAAAAAGAAAATGATAAAGCATACTTCTTGATGAACAAAGATAAAATTTTTCAATAATATAATTACAAACTGAATCCACGGTCACATAAAAAAATCTTTGCCATTATTAAATTGTTTTCATTCCCATGATGCAAAGATGGTTCAACATATCTAAAATTTTAAAAGTTATTAATTATTGTAAAATAGATTCAAAGAAATCATGTGATCATCTCAATAGATGCAGAAAAAAACCCTCCAAGATTTAATATTACTTTATAATAGAAGACTGTGAAATATTAAAGATAGACCGAAAATACCTCAAAATAATAACATTTGTATATGACAAATCTTTAGTTAACATCATGATACATGAAAAACTAAAAATGAAAATGAAGTGTTGTATAACATGAATTTTAAAAGTTCTTATAAAAATCCCAGAGCTAGATACTAGGGTGAAAACTGGAAGGTCAGAGAAACAGAACAAGCCACAGCGACCAGCTATTACCTCACCAACTCTATGAATCCTCTGACTGAAATCCTCAGCCTCAAGAGAGAGCTACTTCCTGTATACTCACGCCTATATACCTTTCTGTACCCTGTCATCTTACTTCCTCTCTCCGCCCAGCTATATGACTTCCTCTTTCTGCCCAGCTCTATCACTTCCTGTCTGTCTGTACAGACCTCCAGACATCTATGGTTAAATAGTGCTGGGATTAAAGGTCTGTGCCACAAAACTTGGCTCTGTTTGCAGTGTGGCCTTTAACTCACAGAGATCCAGATGAATCTCTGTCTCCCAAGTTATAAGATTAAAGGTGTGTGCCACCACTGCCTGATCTCTTTGTCTAATTTGGTGGCTGAGTCTATTCTCTGATCCCCAGATAAGTTTTATTTGTTAAAGCACAAATAAAATATCACCACAGTGTTGCTATTAAGATTGGGAAGAAGCAAAATGTGTTAGCTCAAGAAAAGTAAACAAAAGGGTTACAAAAAAAGAAAGGAAGAACTCAAAGTATCCCTGTTTACAGAATA
Source organism: Peromyscus eremicus (assembly GCF_949786415.1). Taxonomy (NCBI): domain Eukaryota; kingdom Metazoa; phylum Chordata; class Mammalia; order Rodentia; family Cricetidae; genus Peromyscus; species Peromyscus eremicus. The sequence continues at coordinate 45,129,024 of NC_081420.1, forward strand.
TATAATTCTAGGAATAAGAGTAGCTAAAATAAATTCATTGCTGATATATACTTTTAACAAAGTAGCAGGTTATAGAATTACGTAGAAAAAGCAGTAGCCTTCCTAGATACATATTAGTGACAAACATAGTGAGGAAGGAATCCGAATCTCATTCATAATAGCTTCAAAAATAAAATACTTTGTAATTAACCCACTCAAAGAAGAGAAACAAAACAAAAGAAAACAAAAAATTCTACACTAAAAAATCCAAAACAAGCCAGGCAGTGGTGGCGCATGCCTTTAATCCCAGCACTCAGGAGGCAGAGCCAGGCAAATCTCTGTGATTTCGAGGCCAGCCTGGGCTACCAAGTGAGTTCTAGGAGAGGCGCAAAGCTACACAGAGAAACCCTGTCTCGAAAAACAAAAAAAAAAAAAAAAAAAAAATCCAAAACAGACTAATAAAATTCAAATCAGTAAACAGTGAAAAGAACTCCTATGTTCATTGATTAGTAGAGATATTATTGTGAAAATGGACATCCTCCAAATGCAATGTACAGACTGATCAATGCAATTCCAAACAAAACTCTAGTGCCATTCTCTACAGAAACAGAAAAATATTCTGTTCTGTAGTACAGAACACAGGGAGGTTGGATAGCTACATGTAGAACATTGAATCTGGATCCTTCTCTTCCACCTTACAAAAAAATCATCTCCAAATGTATCAAAGACCTTAACATAAGACCTAAGACTCTAAAACTGCTGGGAGAAGAGTAAGAAATGCACTTCAGAACATAGGCAATAATAAGGACTTTCCGAATAGGACCCTGTTCAAGTGTGAAATAAAACCAAGAATTGAAAACATAGCACCTCATTAAATTAAAAGGGCTCTGTTTAGCAAAGAAAACTGTTAAATAAATAAATAGCCTACATAATGGAGAAAATCTTTATCAGCTATAATCTGAAAGAGGATTGAAAATCTAGTCTAAAAATCTACACATCAAGAACACAAAACAGCTCGATAAAAATGTGTGAACAAATACAAATACCTAATGAATATTTAAAAGTGTTCAGTTTCCACAGTCATTAGAGAAACACAAATTAAAACTACTTTGTGATTCTATTTCATCTCAGTCAGACTAGCTCTTCAAGAAAATGATAGTAAATTCTTGCAAAGTTGTGGAAATGGGGAACATGTATTCATACTGTTGGTGAAATTTTAAGTTGGTAGAACCACTTGGAAATCACTGTGAAGGGTTGACCAAAAGCTAAAAATGTATCTGCCATATGACTCATTTATACCATACTTGGATATATTCCCAAAGGTCTCTATATCCAACTCTGAGAGACACATGCATAGTCATGTCCATTGCTGCTTTGTTTACAATAGGCAGGAAATGTAACCAGCCTAGATGTTCATCAACTCATGAATGACTAATGAAATTGAACATACACACAAAGGAACTTTATTCACTTATAAAAACAGAAATTATGAAATTTACAGGAAAATAGAAGAAACTAGAAAAGTTATTCTATGAGGTAACCCAGATGTAGGTAGATGATGCCACACTTTCTATATCATATGTGGATTCTAGCTATGAATTATTAAACTAGAATGTGTAACTTATAGTGCCTGTAAGTCATGAAGCTAGAGATGAGACATTAAATTGGAAGGAAAAATGAAGCCTTATGGGAGGGAGATAGTAGAACACCTGTAACATGAACATAGAGGGTTAAAAATCCTAAGACTGAAAAGGTTTAAGATGGGATGGGGATTGAGGGATGGAGAGAGGAGAGGGAGAGGGGAGGATTAAGTAAAACTAAAGAGTATGAAAGAATCCTATAGAGACTTCTATTTTGTAAGTCTATTAAAATCCCATTATCATCATCACCACTAACTATCATCATCAAGTGGTTAAAGGTAGGTTCCATGAATGAATGCTGCTTTCCCCAGAAGCCATAGGTTATTAAACAAAAAATTCCAGGACTAGGTGTGGAACACTGCTTTATAGTTACTGATCAGTGAGGCCCCAGATGACCCCAAACAATACAGAGCATTGCCACTGCTCTTGGGTACCCACCAGAAAGAGATTTTTAAGAGCTTAATGCTCAAGACATTACATATTTTGCGGTAGGACAGAGGTAAAATTCCTTGCAAGAGTCCTAAAGTTACCTCCTTGTTGGGTAGCTTTCACAGAGCTGGGAAGTTCTGTGCTGGGAGATAAAAGTCATCAACAGTTTACCCAGATGTGGAATCCACAACCATAATAATGACTTGTCTGCCTCATGCCCACTGGTCCAATATTGGCATGACTATTACAAGGACAACCAACAACCTTCCATTCTTTAAAACTATGTATTTATTTTAATAAATGTTGTGTAAATTTTTGAGAAGTTCATGAAGTATATTTTGATCACAACCTATTTTATTATTATGAAGTTATTCATTCTATAATCAATGCTGCATTAAAATATATGTGTACTTTTTATTTGTAAAATAAATACAGATTTAGAGAAATCAGAAATATTAACCTTGTGGATAAATATTGAAAATAAAAGGAATAATAATTGTAGTGATAGTGAACCTTCAAGTCAGTGTGAGGCCAATCATACTGTAAGAACATATTCAGTATCTTGGATTTTTTGTTTTTATTTTAATAAAGTGATAATGCTATGAGGAAACAGGCGACAACACTTACCATGTATAGAAGAAATAAACACAAATTGGAAGATACAGACTATGGGAGAAGAAAACTATGATATATGTATATAATATCATGCATTGGCTTCATACATGCACAAGCACATAGAACATATACAATGGCTCTATACAGAAACTGTATGCTTGTATACAGTTAATTCTCATTGTTCTCGAGTACTCATGTTCTGTAATGTTATTCTGATGTTGAATTAGAGAACACCAACCCATTGCTTTTAGGAAAAAACACATGGTTATTTTCTGATGACACTCTGATGAAGTTTCAGTCAACTTATCAATATACCGACATTAAAATCCATCCACCAGACTGGCAAATGAGGCACAAATAGATCACAAAAATGTCAGTTTACTAGTGTGAGTGCTGAAACAAGAAGGCAGACACTGTACAAAGAGAAAGAAGGTTACTTACTTTATTGTTTTAATCTTTTGTAAGTATGGTTTAATCTCAAGGTTGTAAAAATGATTGGAATAAGAAAACAGTCTTCACGACAAAACACGATAAAGAAGCAAGGTTTTTTTTTTTTTTTTTTTTTTTTTTTTAATGGAAGGGAAAATCTACCCTCCTAGAACCCTTTCCAAAGGAAAAACCAGTTCTTGGAAGTTTAAATACTATATATAACAGAAAAGGAAAATTCAGTTTTGAGCTAGAAAATGAAGCAAAAGGACTCTGCTAGGAAAAAAAAGAAAGAGAAGAGATGGAAACTGAGAAAAAAGGATTTAAGAGAGTGAAGAAGACACAGAAGACCCAATAACAAAATTCTTTTTATCTCCAATGGAGAAAAATGTAAAGTTGGCTGACAAAAATAATGAAACAATCTTTTCAGGGTAAATGTTTGCATCTTGAAATTCTTACAGAGTATGAGAAAAAATTAGACCCATACAAAGAAATACCACTGGGAAATATCAGAATGCTAAAGATGGCAAAAATCCTTTTAAAATCTTCCAGACAGATGAAACAGTATATATACACATATATAATCAAGAAACAAAGCATAATAATCCATTAATTTATAGTGTATGTATACATATCTGTTTTTCAAGTATCAAGATGAAATTCAATGTTTCAAGGTCAGACTGAAAGCAAGAAGCCAATGTATCAATATCCTTAAATTTTCTTGAGCAAAAAGACTTCCATGCTGCAATTCTATATCTAGCTAAACTATCAATAATTTGAAAAGCTAAAAGTGTGGATAGTTTTAAACATGCAACATCTCAACTATTGTACCTTTTCAACACATCTGAGGAAGCTATTATTTGCTTTTAACCAACAGAAGAGATTTTAGTTTCCATGGTGGAAGAACAGAGGATTAAGAAAAAGGAACACTAATGAACAAGGGAATTTCCAGGATGATATAACGTCATAGACAAAGGTAGTCAAAACTCAAACATTGTGATTCAAAAAAAGCCAGGCGTGTTGAGGTATGTTATTACCATAATTTAATTCAATGGCATATATTTCATCTTGCATAATGGGTAAATGAGTTGGTGCTTCAAAACAAAGAAATACATCATTGAGGAGAAATGCATGAGATGGGGAATCCAAATAAGGAGTAAACAAAGGGAATTTTAAGGATGATGAACTGAGGAAAATCCCAAGATGGCAGTTACAGAACAAGTTTAGAGACGTATCAAAAAATAATCAACAAAAACAAAACATAATACTACAGAAGAATTGATGGATTGTGGATTTATCTTCTGAAAATTAATCTGATAACCTTTTGGAAGAAATCTGAAAATGTAAGAATGTGTATAAAGAGAACTAAGCAATCAAAAAGGGCATTTATTAGCTTTAGTAAAATGAAAGAAGGGAAGGAAACAGAATCATTGCACATATAATCTTAAACTGTGAATAATATTTCATTGGCAAAATAATTTTAACCCTCAATGTTGATTCAGCCTCAAAATTACAACACTATGTGAGTGTGAGAGAGAATACATGGAGGAAAGTTGCTTTTGGAGAGCCAAAACACAGTCTGCCAATGCAGGAAATCATCTGATAGTAGTCTGGAACATGAGAAATATGAAGATGCATAAATCCTGAAAGCAAAGGGAAGAACACTAAGAATCCAATGAGGTTGCGAGTGCCTCCACCAGAGTATAACAGAACAACTTTTCTGGATATATTCTGCAGCAATCCAGACCTCCAACGATTCTGGCTAAGAATATCCTTCACTTAACAAGAATTATGATTTGCAAGAAAATCTCTATGCTTTTTATGTCTTTTAGTGTAATTTACCTTAAGAACTTTGTTACAATTATTATTTAGAAAAGCAATTAACTGTGAACTTGAAAATATTGACCAGTACACACTCTTCCAGCAGAGACATCAGTTTTGATTCCCAGGCAGGCAACCACGGAGGTCTGTGTCGGTGAGCTCATCTGGTCCGGCGGTTTTGACTATGTGGATTGCTTACTTTCCAGGTACTGCAGTTGTGCCTCCAACGGGGTATAACAAAGTAAGTTTTCTGGAACTGGGCTGAAGCTACCCAGACCTCCCAGGATTCTGGCTGAGAATATCCTCCATTTAACAAAGAATTATGACTAGGATTGTATTGCAATAAGTTAACCTTTCGTTTAATTTAATTCTCGATGTTGGATTGGTACTGAAATCTATTTATGGGCTTTTTCCTTCTTCTCCTCTTCCAGGAACATTATCTGGCATTCTAAACTTGGGGGAAAGTCTGTATAAGGAACCTCTAAATCTTGGCAGAAAGTATAAATTTTTAGAGATCTCATGAGTAAGACCAAGCTGTGGGATGTCTCAGAATTGACCTTCAAGATCATCTTTTCCAACCCCCTCATTTTACATGCTACAGGAACATGCAGCCAAAAAATGCTGAGTGATTTATCCAAGGCTATACAGCTTATTAATGGCACAGAAAGGATGAGAATCCAATTGTCCTGACTTCTAACTCAATAGCTTTTCCCCCCTGCATTACACTAGACTCCACTGCAGCAAACTATACTACAACACATAGTATAGCAGAAACTAACCTCATATCCCCATGCATGCCTATCTTTCAGCACTCCATACCCTATTATTTGACACCACAGTAAACTTTGCTGGCCCTCACAATATATACTACACATTCTGCACTGTGCCACACTATATTACCAGAGAACACTTCACTCTAGACTGCATAGCATAAATACCACATTACCAAATAAATAACCTGGGAGGAATTTTAGTTTCTAATCTGCATTTAATCAACAGGATCCAAGTAATATCCTCCCTGTGGGTCCAGCTGCAACTCTTGATCAGGGGTTGCTTCTGTCATTGCCCACATTTATTAAGCTTTTCAGTAATCTTGAGATGAATTGTCTTGCATGTACCGTGAGGCCACAGTCTCTCCTGATTTTCAGCATCGAGGAGGATAATAATCCAGCATGACTGATCAAGAGCTGATCTCTGGGCCCCTCCATTGTTATTTCTCAATTTGCAAGGTGTTTCTCTTTGAAGTCAGAATTCCATGGATGGTTCTGCTCTCAGTTTTCTGTGGGCTCTGGTCTGTAGGACTGACTGATTTTAGTGCCTCTTCTAACACACTGAGGAAACCCTCTGTTGGGCCTTAACTGAGAAGAACTTCAGCTTTCTCTCATCTAGCACTGTCCTCTAAGAATCAAGGCTGTCACCAATATTTAGGGCTTAAAACATCATTCTCACCCCTTATTAGCAGTAATAACTACTGCCTTAGCAGCCACAACCGTGGCAGCAGCATCATTCAGGGAATGGTTGGAGTTTTCAAAGTAATTAGCATGTAGCTACAGTGAAGGCCAATGGAGTCAGATCTGGATTTATCATCACTAGCTGGTGGCCTGAGAATCAATTTCCTCATTTACAAAATGAAGATATAAGGACAAATCTACCGTATTGGATTTAAAAAAAAATTCTTTAGCATAAAGTAAATGCTGAAAGTGTCAGAGATTATTCTTATTTCAAGCCCTCCTTTAAAAAGTCTTGGTAACATTATCTGTTTAAATAACTTGTCCACAAACTCACAGTTAAATGAAATGGGCATAAAACCAGAAGCCTGTGTCCTTACCCATTTGCATATTCTGCCTTTTAGATAAGCAAGTTCCTAGTCAGGCTGATTTTCTGAGCAATTCTCTGCCCACCTGTTGGGTGGATCCAGCTTGGATTCCCCCTAGTGCCAGGCTGCTGCCTGAATCGTGACGAGAACATGTTGATCACTGTTGGACCCGTGCCTAGCCCACCCAGCAGAAACTTCCCAGCCAGCCTCTGCAGCAAGGACAGCTCTCTGCTTAGCTCCAACCTATCGAGCATGGCTGGTGCCAGCTCTACTCCCTGGCCCAGGCCTGTCTGGCTGCAGGTAGGATGTTGTGACTCACGAGAATTCAGAGTTCCCATAGTTCTTTGTCTAATGTCTTCTGCAGGGTCAATGCTATAAGCACATAAGGAAGGGTAGAGGGAAAGAAAGAAAGGAGGAGAAGAAAGTTGGTGTTTACCATCAGCTTTATGAAGCCACAGGAAATGGCTCAGGTTAGATCACAGTCCTGAATAAGAGGGGATGATGATCTCTTTGAGTGACTAAAGAGTTAATCATGACCCAGCTGAGAGTTTACCGACCAGTTTCCTGCTTGAGTTTTGGAGAATTCCCTTTGTTTCACTGCAGCACATCCACTTCTGTGCTTGAGTCTATTTTAATATCCTGGAATGCAAGGCTTTACCCATTATGTTCTTTAACTGTGGGTTTTTCCGACCCTCAGGGTAGATTTATATTTCTCGCTGAATGATTATTCAGTGAGTCTTCACTAAGGGATGTTCTGTTCCAAGAATGACACATTTCTTTGGGGATGACTTTCTACCTAACAGGGGTGGGTGGGAGGTCAGGGGAAGCCCCTACCCAGGAGAAAATAGCTTCTTTGTGTGCTTGAAGAAAAACACTCAGATGATGAACAGCCTGATTTGGGGGCTGTGTGTGGGTGAGCCACTCCAGTGAAGTTGTCCTCAACGCTCCCTCATAAGAAGAGATGATGAATTTAATGAGCAGAATTCTGACAAGCCTTAAAGCCAAAGACAAATAGGAAAGGAATAAGTTGAATTTTTAATAGTTATGAAATCAGTTTCAATCGAATAAAATTATATATGCATATATCTTTGTAGTATATTTTATCTAGATCTAGATCACTTTGCAGTTTGTATACATAAGCCTTTCCAAGAGATGCAGCCTGGAAGCAGAAGGCCATGTTCAAATCCTGTTAGAAATATCCTCTACTAGCGTACCACCATGGGTGTTCACAAAGGGTTTTGGAGTATTTTAGACTAAGAAATCCCACAGTAAGGACATTTTCTGCTTCATTGATCTCAGTAGTCCAATGCAAACATGACCTCCTTCTCCCCACCTCAACACTTACAGATATTCCCAGGACTCAATGCTCCATGGATCGTTGCTGATGTGCTCTAACATAAGAGGCTCATTGAGATACCAATGTCTAAATGCTTTGTCATTATTTAAGAGGTGCATTAAGATACTCTGTGGTGCTCCTTGTAGCATCCTAAATGATTCTTAAACTGTGTTTTTGAGGCACAGTGGGAAGTGATTTGAGAAACTGCCTTCACTAAAAGCAATGTCTGTTAAAAGATATAAGTGAATAGTTATGTGAAGCCATTATTAAGTCAATTGCAAAATATCTTTGTATGCCTGGGAAAATTTTTATTTTAAAGATTTTTTTTTTCACTTTCTAAGAAGATTGTTATACCAACATCTGGGCTGCATTCCCCAACTCTACTTTTTCTTTACTGCATTCCACAGTATTAGATGACCACCTTTCTATTTTCCATGATAAAGGTTCTCTATCCTGTTTTTACCATCAACACAAGATTTTTTAGGCCCCTCTTGTCCCATGGCAACTTCTTGAAGTATTCAACTTTCTCCCTGATGCTAATCTATAATTTTAAGACCCTAACTATTTACCTCCTTTTGTAGAAATTAGTGAAGATGCACATAGTCAATTAGAAGAAGATATCATAAGGATTTTGAGGTCCCATCACAGGTTTATTTTCTCATCCCATATTAAACTGTTCATTCTCTTGAGAAATTCACAAAATATCTTGAACTATATAAAATATTCTCATATATGGTTTCACATTGCACAATTTAACAAGAATGTTTTCCCTGTCATTTGATAGGACAATTTCTTTGTGTTGACAACTTTCAATAACACTGGAAGTTAGCAGATCCCAGCAGAGACAGGCAGTTTTGCTCCTTCTGACTTCCTCATCCACAGAACACAAGCAAGTCCCTTATATCTTTTCTATGATGAAATGAATAAAAGCTAAATTGTAAATTCTTGCTAATAATATATCGGTTGCCTTAAATTTCAGAGTAACAGTGGGTACAATAGAATTAAGCAGTTTCTGCTTAGGTTGTTTTGCCTGTTTTTCCATTCCTACATTCTATCATGAAGTGAAACTCTGCCTCCATTGGTAAGTGTCATCCATTAGAGAGGGACAAAGAATGTCTTAGGTAACGCAGAAATCCACTAAATGGTACTTTCCAGAATAATGATAAATGAGATGATCTAAAGACACAGGAATGCACATCCTGAGCCCTGTGAGTTTCCCCACCTGCCAGAGCCTTCTATACATTTGCTATACTTTTCTGAAGGTATGAGCTATGACTCCTTTCTGGAAAAAAAAATACCATTACATGATGTGTGATAGAGCCTTTGATAAACACTGCAGACATGATGTTAGACCTTCCCTTCAGAGAGGGAAGTGAAATAGCTGTATTTCACCATAAAGTATAACAGTATGGATCATGAAATGACAGTCCTAGCCTCACTGTTGTCTACATTAGCACCATTAATTAAATAGTTAATTAGTGTGAATAATTATTACAAAATTTTGGGTAACTGACATGTTATCATAATGTGAAATCATAGATTTTATCCAACTGCCTTACACATAGAAAGCATTTCAAAGCGGGAATATATTTATCTAACAACATTTCTCATGAGCCCCACGTTTCCCATTGAGGATAGAAAGATGAAGAATGTGTCCAAAGAAATTCAGGTATTCATAGTTTGTAAAAATAGAGAGGCAGTGACGAGAAAGTCATGTGGTTGGGTTTAGAACTAATGAGAAGAAAGAAAGACAATGAACAGAACAGAAAGGCAATGAAAAGACAGGACACAGGAAGAAGTTCTCTCTCAGGGGAAGGACAGCAGCGAGTGGTAAGATAAGGCGGTCTTAGCTCTTGGCTACTGCTCTGATCTCTGGGCTTTTAACTCTTTAAAAAAAAAAGTCTGCATGCATGTTAAGAATATAAATGAACAATTTTTTTTAATAAAACCAGAATTTTCCCATGCTATATATAGCTTGACACTGATTAATACTACTTTTTGTCATTGTAAATTGAGAGGAAGTCTACAATACCCAAGTATTTCATGACCTATAAAGCCTTTGCTGTGGATAGTAATGTACCTAATGTTCCTCCTGTCGTCATTCAATATTCAGAAGCCTAGATACAGAGCTGGAAGTGAGGCCTGCAGAGAACAGCCACTGTTCTTGTCACCTCAGCTACCTTGAAGATAACCAACAGAGAGAAAAGCTCCTGACATTTGGTCTTGAAGAGGAGTAAAGAGATCACAGCTAACAGCTCTCCTAAAGGTATCTATCGCCAAGCTACCCCAATCATTATTAGGACAACTAATATAGAAAACATAACAAAAAGAAAAATTATGCCTAATATGTTTAGACTGAGAATTTGTATTTGAGTTACTAGATACCTTCCATTCCAAATGAGTCTGACTTTAAGAGAAGGTGCCATTCATGCTTAATGCTGAAAGGATATAAAGAAACGCACTATGTAAGTTGTGATTTAGAATGTAGCTTGCAAAGATATTTTGAGGATACTTGAAAGAAAGCTTGGGATACAGTAAGAAGTGCAAAAATAAAATAAAGAATATATACTTAGAAGGGTTTATCAGTACAGATATTAAAAATTACCATCTTCCCTTGAACTCCAGCCAGTCTTGAGAAAGATAGCCCAGTAAAAAGTATTCGAAGTACACAAGCCCAAAGCTGCCTGGATCTTTTCACACGTGTTAGAGGGAGAGCCTGACTGCCTCTACCAGGCCTATCCTCTCCTCCCAACCATGATTAGTCACTCGGTGTTTAAAACTGAAACGTTCATTTTAAATACTACAAAAATGTGGCACAGAGCACAGGCAAGGCATCTGTTCCAGCAAAATGTTATGTTTTGATCATTTTCAAAAATGATTTTTCTGTTTTTAAAGAAAGTGTGTGGACATGGCGATGAGTCAGTCAGTCTGAGGGGTACTGTATGCTGGGTTATTTTGAAAGCTGCAAAATTTAAAAATACATGGAAAAAAATAATTTTCCTTAAATATTATTTCAATTTTATTCTTTGACTTAGTATTTTTTTTCTTTTTTAATCTCTCCATAGCATCAGACTCATTGCCAGAGTAAAAATGTACCATCCCTGAAGGCTGCTGTAGAATCTTCATCATGTGGAACCCACGATACGGGTCTCCAATACTGTTGGAAGGTACATTTGTGGACTTTAGTGTCCTATAAGAGAAAGAATCTTATACAGAGTTGGTTTATTCAGATAAACAGCTGCATTTTTCTTTTTAAAATACAAGGTCACTTAACATTTCCCAAAAGCGATCTGTTTCTTTACTAGGGCTTCCACCTCTTAAAACTACATCTTTTACTTAAGTGAAATTTTGGAAAACAATGTATCAGAACACCACTATTTCATATCCTGGCTTATATGTCCTTTCATTTTCTAAAATGAGCTGCAGTTGGTTTCTTCACATTGGTTGATATCCTCCCAAGTTGTGGTTTCTCTCCAGAATTAGAATACTTGTAAACTTGCTGTCATGGACAATAAAGCTACACTTTGGTAGCATTTCTCTTAGTTTCTCTTCGGTTTTTAATCTAATCTACCTCTCCCTTAGTCTTGCAGTATTCCCTTTGTGTGGATTCTCAAAAGTAAACTGTAGTAACTGGTCTCTGTAAATGTAAATGTATAGTTTTGTTTCACTTGGCTGTTTTGATGTACCACTGAGAAAGGAGCCCCACGTAACCATAGGAAACGGACACCTACTGGTTGAGATTTCCAAAGCAAATCACCTGGATTTGGGTGTCTCTGTCTTTATCAGGGAAGAGAAAAATTATAATCATCTACTCCTCCATGGTTTACTGAATTCTGAAAGGTCAGAAATTATTTGCATTTGCACAGCACTTATGAGTTAGAGTTTATGATTCCACCATATTGATTGAAAGAGATCAGAACAGCTACCCCACCAACTATTTTCATGTTGATCTGTTCGTTTTGGCCACTCAAAGCAGCACAATCAATTGGGCTAACCATTTGAGATACAAATTGGCTAGTAGGAAAGCCAAAACACCAGATTGGCTTCTTTTTTTAATTGGTGTTTTTCACGATATGAAAATATTGGGTGAAAATGGAAAAACTGAGTCAAGGATCCAGATGTTTGATCTGCCTGTTGCCAAATAGCCACACATTTTGTAGCATTCACATTTGCAACTGAATTTCTCAGTTTTCACCGGAAAGCCTGTCATCATATAGATACAGTCTCAGAGGAGCTGTAAACATGAAACTGATACGGTCCCAAGAGAAGGATCTCTTTTCCCCAAGATGACAGTTGCTTGTGCGTCTGCTGTTTTCCTGTCACTAGGCAGCTTCCTGGACAGAAAGGGGACAGAGTCCATTGTTCAACATTCTACAGCATTTTCTTTCTCTAGACTCAATTCTACCTTGAAAGAGGTGGGATAATAGTCATGACAAGGACAGCTTCTTTCCTGAACCGGTCCACTAAGTAACTCAGATATAGACTCAAAAAGCTGTCCCTGCAATGCTGACAAGGTATGACCCAGCCAGGCCCATGTCTTTTGCCTTGACAGTTTCATTACCCTCTGACCAGGGCTTCCTCTGGGCACCGGGGTAGTATGTGAGATGTTCTTCTGTGTGCTCTAAATCTAGCAGTTAGTGAAGGGTACATTTCAAATGAGCTCATCAAAAAATAAATGATACTACCATTGGGGTAGAAGCTGAGATTTAAGTCTTTAAATTAGATATACTGCCATTTTCCTACTTTTTGGCAACTAGTATTTGTTTACTTAGGTTCTTCTGCATCCAGGCACACATTAATTCAAAGCCACAACCACAGTGTGTATTAGCTGTAATTTTTCTTTTCTTCTGCTTGGATTCACTCCTCTTGAAATATCACATTTTAATTATGTGCATAGCAATGACTTCATTGCTTCTTAACACAGCAGCCAACTCATTTTCCCCCGATGGTATGATGACCTGTCCTGTGGGAGAAATCCATCTGTTTATATTCTTTAAGCCTTATCTACACAGGGAACAGGTTTTATATTTTGAAACCATCTTTCCTCATTTCACTACTCACTGCTTGCCTAGAAAGGCAAGATGAGGGGAGCAGGGGGAAATCTCTGCAGTCAGTAAGCATTTCCAGCAAGAACAACAAGCGAATACACCAGTCTAAACAGCACAGCCTAATATTTGCCAAAGGCCATGCATTTTATTCCATGTTGTTATCCGTTCTTATTGTAAAATACATGGATACTATCATGTATCACATGTATTCAAATATGCATACAATTAGCAGAGTCGTCAGTATATAACATTACAAATGTACTTGTATTTTTTAGGGGGGTTATATATGAAAAGACAAAGAAATTATATATTTGACTCTTGAAAACGTGTGACTATGAAGGAAAACTCTTCTTATAGCCTGGCTTTCTATCTGATGCTATTAATAGATTATACAGGGAAGTGATTATACCTGTCTGACATGGATTCCTGGCTTGACAGTAAACATTGGCTGAAATGAAATGTGCTTAATGTCTTTAAAAGAAGTTCTATACTGTCAGCTTTTGCAAGTAATCAAGG